>NC_052327.1:45545922-45845922 GCF_016432855.1 Salvelinus namaycush | reverse complement strand
TCAATAGCAAACAGGCCAGAGCATCATCCGTGAGGCCTAAAGCCAACTGCAGTGTCCTATCTTCATTCGAGCACCCCCTAAAATGAGCTAACAGTTCAAACTGAGCATGAAAAGCTTCCCAATCTGCCTTACCGGAATACTTCGGGGTCTTAACAGATACGGACGCAACCGGGAACTGGGCGCCACCATGTTTGTTTACATCCTGAGCCCTAGATTCCTCGTCCCGCCGCATCGACGTCACCCCTTCGGTCCGCCCACCAGAATCCGTGCGAAGCACAGTTGACGAAGCACTCATGCCCGCTTCAGCCGCCATCACTCTAACGTCCTCCCTCAAGCGGCCTCTGGACTCCGACGCCCTGGCGATCTCCTCAGCCAGATCCTCCGAAGTCCATGCACACGCACCTCCTTGGCCATAATCGTCCCCTACATCCACCTTCACTTTCGGATTCCCTCGAAGCATTTTCAACCCCTGTTCTCACCTACGGTAGCTAGCCACAGAAGTCAGCTAGCTAGCTGGCTAATCTTTATCAACGGTTTTACTTCTGACACCAATGTAATGAAACAGGCAGGGAGCAGGTCTCGAACCCTCAACCTTCTAGCCCGAAGTCCACCGCACAATCGACTGTGCCGCAAAAGCATGCTCGAGCGGCAGAGTCGATATCGCTTATAAATCGCTTATAAACCCAGGGTCGTTACAATACATTTATTAAACATAAGAATGAGTGTGAGTTGTCACAACCCGGCTCGTGGGAAGTGACAAAGAGCTCTTATAGGACCAAGGCACAAATAATAATATAATAATAATAATTTTGCTCTTTATTTAGCCATCTTATATATCAAAATCTTATTCACAATTTCTGATGAACAAATAACTCACCACAGGTTAATGAGAAGTGCTTGAAAGGATGCACATAACTCTGCAATGTTGGGTTGTATTGGAGAGAGTCTCAGTCTTAATTAATTTTCCACACACAGTCTGTGCCTGTATTTAGTTGCAATTTCGATAAGGCTCTCTTGTTCAGATATCGGTAAGTGGACTGGAGGCAGGGCATGACAGGGAGGGATAATGAATCCAGTTGTTTGTGTCGTCCGTTTCCGGAAAGTACCTGCGTAATTGCGCACCCAGCTCACTCAGGTGCTTCACTATATCACATTTGACATTGTCCGTAAGCTTGAGTTAATTTGCACACAAAACAATCCTACAATGATGGAAAGACCTGTGTGTTGTCCTTGTTAATGCAGACAGAGAAGAGCTCCAACTTCTTAATCAGCCTCAATTTTGTCCCGCACATTGAATATAGTTGCGGAGAGTCCCTGTAATCCTAGATACAGATCATTCAGGCAAGAAAAACCATCACCCAGGCCAGCCGTGTGAGAAACTCGTCATCATGTAAGTAGTCAGACAAGTGAAAATGATGGTCAGTAAAGAAAACTTTAAGCTCGTTTCTCAATTTAAAAAAAAATACTGCCTGCATGCGTGTTACCACTCCACTATGTCTCAATGTCATGGCTTTTGCGCCATCAGCACAGATACCAACACATCTTGACCACCAAAGTCCATTTGATGTCACAAAGCTGTCCAGTCCTTTAAAAATATCCTCTCCTGTTGTCCTGGTTTCCAGTGGTTTTCAGAAGAGGATGTCTTCCTTAATTGGCCCCCATAAACGTAACGGACATATACCAGGAGCTGTGCCAGGCAAAACGTCTGTTGACTCATCCAGCTGTAACGCATAGAATTCACTGGCTGTATGCAAAGCAGTAATTGTTTCAAAACATCTCCTGCCATGTCAGTGATGCGTCATGAAACAGTGTTGTTTGATGGAGGCCTTGTCTGTATGGTTTTTTGGACCTTTTCCCCCAGCATTGTCCCAGCCATATCCGCGGCAGCAGGAAGAATTATGTCCTCCACAATAGTATGGTGCTTGCCTGTCCTAGCCACTCGGTAGCTCACCATATAAGATGCTTCTAGCCCCTTCTTATTAATGGTATCTGTTGCTTTTATACATGTCTTACTACTCAAACTCAAAAAACTCCCGTGGCTTATTTTTCAAATTGGCATGTTTCGTCTCGTCTGGCGCAAGAGTGAAGATTTCATTTTAATTTGGCTTACCCCAGTTTGGGAATAGGACAGGCAAGGTAAAACGAAATAATGGATGCAGCTATGGTGGTAGTTAACTCATGTCTGAATCGGACTAACACAGTGAACTGGGAACAAACGGCGTCACCCAGCCTGAATCTAATCCAATCTGGAGCTTCGGTCAGTCTACATCTGTAAAGCATAGAATTAGGGTTTCCACTAGTTACAGGCAGAAAGCCAAAATTGTCTATATCATAAAAAATGAATGATACTTTTTTATTTATTTTATTTTTATCTTTATTAAGGTTAGGCATACGGTTAGCGGTGTGATTAAGGTTAGGTTTAAAATCACATTTTAAGAAGATAGATTGTAGAAATAGGCAGACTTTATGACTTTGTGGTTGAGGTAGCTAGAGACGACCTAGAATTAGCTTGACCCGAGTTACTGCCCTGATGACACAGACCACTTCATTAACAATGGTAATGTGTTTTTTTTTTATGTTTTAATTTATAATTTTTTAAAAACTTTACCCCCTTTTCTCCCCAATTTCGTGGTATCCAATTGTTTGTAGTTACTATCTTGTCTCATCGCTACAACTCCCGTACGGGCTCGGGAGAGACGAAGGTCGAAAGCAATGCGTCCTCCGGAACACAACCCAACCAAGCCACACTGCTTCTTAACACAGCGCGCATCCAACCCGGAAGCCAGCCGCACCAATGTGTCGGAGGAAACACCGTGCACTTGGCGACCTGGTTAGCGCGCACTGCGCCCGGCCCGCCACAGGAGTCGCTAGTGCGCGATGAGACAAGGATATCCCTACCGGCCAAACCCTCCCTAACCCGGACGACGCTAGGCCAATTGTGCTTCGCCCCACGGACCTCCCGGTCGCGGCCGGCTGCCACCCGGGAGGTGTTTTATGTAAAAAGTTTTTATAAAAAAATACTGGATTTGATAAACTAGTGGGTTAATTACCCACTCAAGAAGCTACAAGTAGTAATTTTGGATGTGAAGTGAATTGTCAAAAAGCTTTGTCCAAAATGCAATTTACCACTTGGCTGTCTATTGTAACACCCTGTCACAGGCCCTCCCAGTAGTCACCACCTCATAAGATGAGGAAGTACATTGTTTATAAGGATTCCCTGCTGCAGTTGTTTGAGAGATGTCCAGTTTGCAGAAAACATGCAACATACAGAAGACCAAGAAGGGGATCCTCAGCATTACGCAGACATGCCCTCGCTGTGAGCATTCTTATAAATGGAACAGGGAGGACACTTGAATCAGGTTGGTGGCTTTGACCTGATCAAAGGTCAAAACAGTTTTTTGAGTTTTGTCCCAATTCACCTTCATAACCGAGCCTGGTGGAACCAGCCTGATTGCTGCGTTGACCATTCTATTCCACTTCACATATCATGATATCTGAAGTGAAATTGAAAGCTGAATGCAGTAATCAATGCTCTGTGTGTGTGTTTGGGTGTGACCGACCAGTATCTTTGATGAGGGGCCAGGAGCTGATCTATGCTTCCCTTCCCATCAATGGGGCACTGGCAAAGACCTTACCTCCAGCCTTACCTCTTGTCTGCTCACCAACGATCGTCGATGGGGAGACCAGAATTAGGTAGGTTTAATCTGACCTGTTCAAACTTTAACATAGGTGATATCTGACAAAAAAACATACTATCTTTACTGCCATTGCTAATAGAACAGTGACTGTATTTGTTCACAGATACATCTATGGAGCCAGCACTTGGAGACTTGCAAGATGATGTGATGGAGTCCTGACCAACAGACAGGCTTGATACTGACGTCTCTGAATGGAGAGATCTGGCACTCAACACATCCACCATGTGGGACTGAAGGTGATTACTAATAATACAGTATGTTCAGTATTTTCATTCCATGTGTCACTGATAAATGTATTTTATAGAAATAGATCATGCCTCTCCCTGAACAGCAGGAGGCAGATTGTACAGTTAACTTTTCTATCAGTTCTTGACTACGGTGACACCATTTATCGGAATGCAGCAGCCATTACTCTTAAACCTTTGGATGCCGTCTACCATAACGCCCTTTGCTTTGTCACAGGTGATAGTTTTAATACTCATCACTGCATCCTGTATCAAAAAGTTGGCTGGTCCTCATAAAATGTTCGTATATCACTCAATTACTCCCTTTTTGTTTACAAAGCTCTACTATGCAAGCTTCCGACTTACCTAACTTCGTTGTTTAAGTATAAAAACATGAGTTACCATACCTGCTCACGGGGTTGGTTAACTCTTGAGATTCCTCGGGTCTCCACCGAACTAGGTAAATCTACTTTTAGTTTTAACGCTCCACATTTTTGGAGTCATTTACAAAATTCATTACATTTGGATTCCCTGGTTCCACTAAGGCAGTTTAAAACCCTAATTATGAGTTCACCGAGGTGTGCAATTGTTTTGATTGATTGACTTTAATAATTTGTTTGACGCCTGTGATATTTGTGATGTTCTAACGTACTTGTTATGATATCTTGTATCTTGTAGTTGTATCTTTTATTTTATGTTCTCGGGGCACCATTTAAAATGAGACCCTGGGCTCCTCTGATTAAATAAAAGTTAATCAAAAATAAAATAACTCTGCCTTAACTCAGCCTACTTTTGCCAGGCGCCAGCCTCATCTCTCTTTATCTGACCTGTTCAAACTTCAACATACAGTGCATTCGGAAAGTATTCAGACCCCTTGACTCTTTCCACATTTTGTTACGTTACAGCCTTATTCGAACATTTGTCTCATAGCAAAGGATCTGAATACTTATGTAAATAAGTATTCATAAGATAAGATATTTAAGTTTTTTTATTTTTTTATCCTAAAAGCCTGTTTTTGCTTTGTCATTATGGTTTACTGTGTGTAGATTGATGAGGAAACATACAAATAAAAAAACTGAAATGCCTTATTTACATAAGTATTCAGATCCTTTGCTATGAGACTTGAAATTGAACTCAGATGCATCTTGTTTCCATTGATCATCCTTGAGATGTTTCTGCAACTTCATTGGAGTCCACCTGTGGTAAATTCAATTGATTGGACATGATTTGGAAAGGCACACACCTGTCTATATAAGGTCCCACAGTTGACTGCATGTCAGAGCAAAAACCAAGCCATGAGGTCGAAGGAAATGTCCGTAGAGCTCCGAGACAGGATTGTGTCGAGGCACAGATCTGGGGAAGGGTATCAAAACATTTCTGCAGCATTGAAGGTCCCCAAGAACACAGTGGCCTCCATCATTCTTAAATGGAAGAAGTTTGGAACCACCAAGACACTTCCTAGAGCTGGCTGCCCGGCCAAACTGAGCAATCGGGGGAGAAGGGCGATGGTCATTGACAGAGCTCCAGAGTTCCTCTGTGGAGGTGGGAGAACCTTCCAGAAGGACAACCATCTCTGCAGCACTCCACCAATCAGGCCTTTATGGTAGAGTGGCCAGACGGAAGCCACTCCTCAATAAAAGGCACATGACAGCCCGTTTGGAGTTTGCCAAAAGGCACCTAAAGGCAACTCTCAGACCATGAGGAACAAGATTCTCTGGTCTAATGAAACCAAGATTGAACTCTTTGGCCTGTATGCCAAACGTCACGTCTGGAGGAAACCTAGCACCATCCCTACAGTGAAGCATGGTGGTGGCAGCCTCATGCTGTGGGGATGTTATTCAGCGACAGGGACTGGGAGACTAGTCCGAATCGAGGCAAAGATGAACGGAGCAAAGTACAGAGAGATCCTTGATGAAAACCTGCTCCATAGCGCTCAGGACCTCAGACTGGGGTGAAGGTTCACCTTCCGACAGGAAAACAACCCTAAGCACACAGCCAAGACAACGCACGAGTGGCTTTGGGACAAGTCTCTGAATGTCCTTGAGTGGCCCAACCCGATTGAACATCTCTGGAGAGACCTGAAAATAGCTGTGCAGCAATGCTCCCCATCCAACCTGACAGAGCTTGAGAGGATCTGCAGAGAAGAATAGGAGAAAGTCCCCAAATACAGGTGTGCCAAGCTTGTAGCGTCATACCCAAGAAGACTCGAGGCTGTAATCGCTGCCAAAGGTGCTTCAACAAAGTACTGAGTAAAGGGTCTGTTAGCAGTCGATGGTACTCTTCAATAACACAGACCCCAAAGCGAATCAGGGGGAGGAAAATAGGTTTATTCAAAGAGGGTAAATCATAGATGTTATGCTGAGAGGTAGATGGTAGAGTTTCTTATAACGCTTCAAATGGTCCCACGTTTCCATACCCACTTCTCTGGGATATTTCAACGTTTTTGAACATTCATCCAACTCTTTTGGAGATGCTGATTTATGTGTGATTACTGTCACCGGGGGTTTGTCTTTACCACCTTTTACAGCCTGTGTTCTGATTGGCCTAAGACATTGTTCGTCACAGGTGTCAGTATCTGTTGACTCAAAGCCAGGCAGTGCTGACCAGATGCTTGAAACCCGATTATCCTTGCGCAACTCAGCCTGAGGGTGGATTGAAGGAACAAAGGGTCCCCCACATGTTGGAGCCAAGTCTGGTTTTACGACCCTTGCCTGTAATTGTTGAATTTCTTCTTTCAAGGTTTTGATCTGTCCTCCAAGAGCTTTCAAACTTTCTTTATCTCTCTGCATTGTCCTATCATGATTCTCCAGAAAGAATTTCTCATCCCGTTTTCTTACTTCGGCTAATACAGTTAAAGACCATCGTGTCTTTGTCAAGGAATTAGACATTCTCTGTATTTTTCCAAGCTTTTTGTATATCAGACAGATTCCATATTCCATCTTTGTCAACTATGACAAAATATTTCTTTATTATCTCTTGCCTGCACTTCTCTACTTTGAAATGGTTCTTCATATCACTAGACAGTGAATTAAAAATATTTTATCATGCTCACATCCGAAGGAGCTGTTCCGCCCTTTTCCAGTGGTTTTCTCACTTACCAATGACATTACATTAACTTCAAAAGTTGTATAATATATATCTCTATGTTTATATATTTAGATATTTATTTACCCCCACTCAAAAAATTATATATATTTTAATATAGAAAGGACTCTAACCTTTTAACAGAGAACAAAGGACTTGAACCTTATACATCACAGATACGTATCACTCATTGCATGCACTAATTTTGACCTGATTTGGTTCTTTTAAAATGCTATTGGTCTAGACTCACCCAGCAACTATGCCATCAATCAGGAGATTGAGAGTCGACTCCCCAAAGTGGGTTGCGCGCAGCCTTCTCTCTTTCCTCTGGATCAACACAGTTGATATGTTTTTCTTGTTGTTCAGACCAATTCATCCGGGTCACGGCACCAAGTGTTAGCAGTTGATGTTATTCTTCAATAACACAGACCCCAAAGCAAATCAGGCGGAGGAAAATAGGTTTATTCAAATAGGACAAATCATGCTTGGAAGTAGATGGTCATTCTCCCCTGTCCTCAGTGATGCTCTCCTGAGACTCTCTCCACAGAACAAAGGGACAGCATGTAGTTTCATAACCCAGCCCTAGCCTGTGGTTGACCAATTAGAATTCCTTGCAATAAAACTAAGCCAACGGCCAAATAACAAGTATCCTATTTCAGGTTGGACCAATGAGAACGTGCCACACGTAGCAATAAGTTTAGGACTGTCATTCCTAGCAGATGTTGAACTGAAAACCAACTATTTCCATTGATAATTCCCTATTACAGAAAAAACACTTTCCATTGATAATTCCCTATTACAGAAAAAACACTTTCCATTGATAATTCCCTATTACAGAAAAAACACTATTTCCATTGATCGTTATTATTCTATTGACTTCTCGTCGTCTGTCTCTGCGTTGTGTATTTATCTTCTAAATATTCTTATATGTTTGAATATTTCCATAAATGCAATATTTAAAAAAAAATAATAATAATAAAATTAAAAAATAAAATAAAAACATTTTTGGTGTAAAAATGTCTTAACCTGTTTTTGCTTTGTCATTATGGGGTATTGTGTGTAGATTGACGGGAGGGGATAAAAAAAAAAAAAACATTTTAGAATAAGGCTGTGGAAAAAGTCAAGGGGTCTGAATACTTTCCGAATGCATTGTAGTACCTGTTTATGTGTCAGATAGATATGACCTATCCTAACTGCCATTGGTAATAGAACAGTGACTCTTCACTGACATTTTCAACCTCTCCCTGACCCAGTCTGTAATACCCACGTTTCAAGTAGACCACCATAGTCCCTGTTCCCAAGAACGCAAAGGTAACCTGTCGAAATGACTATCGCCCCGTAGCACTCATATCTGTAGCCATGAAATGCTTTTAAAGTCATGGCACGATATGTATTGATATTGGATGTAGGCTGTGTGCTGTTTTTAAATGTTTGCAGTTCGGTCCTTGAGCTGTTCTTGTCTATTAATGTTCTGTATTATATCATGTTTTGTGCGGACCCCAAGAAGACTACACTACGTGACCGAAAGTATGTGGCCACCTGCTCGTCGAACAGCTCATTCCAAAATCATAGGCATTAATATGGAGTTGGTCTCTACTTTGCTGCTATAACAGCCCCCACTCTTCTGGGAAGGCTTTCTAGAAAACCATGTGATTGCTGTATTTGATACCATTCCACTGATTCTGCTCCAGTCATTACCATGAGCCTGTTCTCCCCAATTAAGGTGCCACCAACCTCCTGTGTTCCAGAGGCAGTTTGGAACTCTGTAGTGAGTGCTGCAACCAAGGACAGACCATTTTTACATGCTTCAGCACTCTGCGGTGTCGTTCTGTGAGCTTGTGTGGCCTACCACTTCGCGGCTGAGCCGTTGTTGCTCCTAGACATTTTTACTTCACAATAACAGTATTTACAGTTGACCGGGGCAGCTCTAGCAGGGCAGAAAATTGATGAACTGACTTGTTGGAAAGGTGGCATCCTATGACGGTGCCACGTTGAAAGTCACTGAGCTCTTCAGTAAGGCCAATGTTTGTGTATAGAGATTGCATGGCTGTGTGCTTGATTTTATACACCTGTCAGCAAAGGGTGTGGCTAAAATAGCCAAATCCACTCATTTCAAGAGGTGTCCACATACTTTTGTATATACAGTGTAGCTGCTGCTTTCTCAATAGCTAAAGGGAATACCAAACACCGTCATCCCCAACACCATATAATTAATTTGTTCTTGCCTTTGCAAATTATTTCCTTGCAATATTGTTAATTTTGCTCTCAATACTTTTGGATTAAAGGTTTGTTATTAATCTAATTTTCATTTGCAATTCTAAGAATTTTGTTCTTGAATTCAAAAGGTTTGCTTGATATTAAAGGCACAAAAGTTTGACTGGTTTGGGCAAGTCTACCACCCACTGCTGTTGAGTCGGACTTCCTCTTGTGGTTTTATATTAGAAAGTAGAAACTCGACCAAGCTTCCCCAAGCATATGAAAGGTCTTTGGCGCCACCATCAGTCCAGTCAACATATCACAGACACTTTGGTTATTATCAAGTGCTCCCTTCCTTCTCAGAGATTGCTGTCAGGGAGAGCTCCTTTGTAGGTATTGGCTATTTCAAAGTTCAGTGATAAATCCAATGATACAGGTGACAGATGAACTTATGTTTTCCTGTGGTGAAGGTTTGTGGTAGAGTAATCTTGTGAGTAGCAGTAAAAAACGTATATCTCCTGTTCACCCATGCATGATTATAACCTGTTTACCTGTGACCTTATACACATGAACCACCACCACCACCACCGGACCCATAATAACACCAGTGAGACTGCTCTCTAGTGGTGAGAAGTGACAGACAAATACAAATAGATAAACATGGCTCTTACACCTCCAGTATCTGTCCTGATAACTATGTATGTGCTCATCTCGCACCCTTTGCTCCTTCATCTAAAACTAATACATAGCCATATAATAATTCCATAAGAGAACTACGCTTACTTAGATTTCAATTAGCCTATAGGCTAAGGCATTAAAACCTCCATAAAATCTCACAGATCCAAAATAAAGTTCTACATTGTGCTATAGAAATTGTTGGTTTAATTGCAGAATATATTGATAGTACAGTACACCAATAAAAACACTGCCATATCGCATCCTATTTTACATGACTTTTACATTTCTCCGATATGTGACATACACAATTGGGTTTCAGCTTATTTTACAAACAGTAATATATACATCAGTATAATAATACATAACATACAGACAGGCTCACGGAGCAACTTGACCCCATCACTTTCAGATGACAGATGGCTGTGTTATGCTGCGTTCACGTGCTAGTCGGAACTAGGAAACTCTTAAATGTATGACTTATTACTGTTTGAACGTGTCACGTGTATAACTATAACCAATTAGCTAGTTGGGAATTTCTGAGTTCCCTAGTTCCGACTAGCGTGTGAATGCAGCATTAGTACACACACAATAAGAGACAGAGCATTCAACCCCTACATGGAGTGACCTCCTAGCCCCATATTCATAAAGCATCTGTGTATGAGTGCTGATCTAGGATCAGGTCATCCTTGTCCATATAGTCTTATTCATTATGACCTAAAAGGCTAAACCGATCCTAGATCAGCACACCTACTCTGATACACTTTGTGAATACGGGGAGGTGTCTGGCCTGACGCATCAGGAGACAGAGGAAATAGACAACCAAAACCACTAAGCCCAAAGTCAACATAGGAAATAGCAATACAACATAAAATATGACATTTATCCATTGGTCACCCATGGCCATTCATTAAATCTTTACACATTGACACTTGATTCCCTTTCATTTCATACAGTCTTATCCTGTATAGGATGAGTGTTCATTCATTTTAGAGGTTGAGCTTGTTATAAGAAAGGGCACCACAGTTCTGGGGTCAGTCCCAGGAGATACTACCTCAGTATCCTGGAGGCTGCGGCAGTATCCTGGAGTATCCTGGGGGCTGATCTGTCATTGGAGACCGCCTTGCGAAGCCTCACACCCCTCCGTATGGACTCCAGCATGTCCACTCCCTCCTGGGGCTTGAGGGGTAGGTGTTGTGGGTGTTGGGGTACAGAGTTTGTCCTGACTGGGTTCGCTGGCAGAGGGTCCAGAGGGGGGAAAGGGAACTGACCCTCACCAAGGGCATGGGCACTGGCCGCCAGCTCTCCTATCTTCTCCACCAGGCTGTGGCGGTTGGCGGCCAGCTGGGAGTCTTCCTCTGGGCTGAGGCCAGCCATGCTAGGGGGCTGCTGGGCGTAGACGCTTCGTTCCAGCCCCCCTTCGGAGCCCCAGGTGCTGGTGTTAGGCAGGCTCAGCAGCTTGGGGGAGACCTTCATGTACTCCAGGACACTGGGTGGAGTCTCATCTGCATACAGGTACTCATCGCTGCCTATGCGCTTTTGGGTGGGGCTGAGGGAGTAGCCAGAGGAGTAGCTTCGAGAGTCTGGCACAGTGGGGGTCTTGACTGGAACCATGGGGGGGCGGATGGGGATGGGGCCCGAGGTGGAAGGGGTACGTCTCACTCCCGTTTTGGAGGAGGGGGTTCGGCGGATGGTGGCTGTTCCAGAGGTGATGGTTCCATGCCCCCCATCACAACCTCCATCACCCCCTGCACTCTCTCCATGCGTACCCCCAGGAGGGCTCACTCCGGCTGGCAGCCCAGCGGTGCTAGCAGGCCTCTTGGTTTGGATCATGCGGCGGTAGTTCTGTGCGATGTTGCTGTGGCGGGGGATGGTGGAGGACTTGTCGAAGTCGGCCTCCCTGCTGGTGCCAGCATCCCCGTTCAGAGAGTAGCACTCATAGTCCGACCCTGAACAAAAGAGAGACAATGAAGTTAAACTGATCTGGTCAAATGAGAGCGGGTTTTTCTAAGAGGATGGATTATATTAGCTTCTGATCTAATAATATGTGATAATTTGAAGGATGAATACATTTTATTTACTATGATACAGTATTTACCTTGAGGAGAAATTAGTATACTAGAGTGTATTTTACTTTGAGAGTGTATGTTGCTTTGAGAAGGTATATTATCTAGGTACTGTATGTAAGATATTTTAGCTCAATGATAATAACCTGCATAAATAAACGTTAAAAAAAATATGTACAGGAGGGTACTGTTTAAAGGGATATGTGTAGAGTGTTTGTTACCCTGTGAGGGGATGGTGTCCTCTGAACAGGATGGTGTGTTGGTCTGGGTGCTGTAGCCACTGGAGTACTGCAGAGATTCCCTGCTATTCTTTTGATGCTCTACACTGAGACCCCGGATCAGCACCATGGCTAGTGTACTGGCTGCTGGGGACATGGCCTCACCGCTGTGCTGCACACACACAGAGACGCAGGCACACACACACACACACACACACACAGAGAGAGAGAGAGAGAGATGCAGGCACAGAAGGAAGAGAGTGAGAGAAAGAGAAGAGACTCATATTACCACATACAGTAGTGACAAAGATTAAGATCCACATTTCAACAATGAATGCTGATGGTTGAGTGCTGTATCCACTGTGTGCTCATCATTACTTTGGCTGTGGCTATGGCAGCTTGGGCTAGAATGGACCTATGAGTGTCTGGGGTGTCTGGATGCATCCCAGAGAACCCTTTAGGACTGGAAGGAACCTCCTGCTCCCTCATCCTGTCCAATGACTCTCTCCTTCGCTGCAGCGTGGTAGCCAATAAGGGCTCGTAGGTACTCGTTTTGGACCAATCCTGTGGTGATATTATTGAGCCAATGAAGAAATGAACTAAACAATGTACCATTGGATAGGCCGTCTATCAATCATCTGTTCAGGAGTCTTTTTCAGGAGTCTTTGTGGTACAATGGAAGCAGTATGGGGGTCCATTAAGAGGTTAGCCTGGTCTCAGATAGCCTGGTCCCAGACTGTTTGTGCTGTCTTGCTAACTCATGTCAAAGACCATAGGATTTGGCAAGACAACACAAATAGATCTGAGACCAGGCTAAAATGCTGAGGCCTAAGCATGAAAATGTTATTACAATGAGTTTTAGCAAATCTTTGGCATGAGATATTGGAAAGCTGAGTTTGACAAAATAATGGATAAAGAGGTCATAAAGTTACTATGCATCATGCATTATGCAAATGAGTTGATACAACCAAGGAAAAGGCAAATAAAATATGAAAAAGAGACAAAAAAGGAAAAGCGGCAAATGAAAACAAACCTTCCAGCTAGGAACTTTTGATGTGGGTGAGGGGGTGTTGGATCCAGGAGAGCGGTTAAATGTGGGGGACCCAGGAAGTATGCCAGAGAGAGGCCTGACGGAGCCAGTGTAAGAGAGAGTGGAGCGGAAGGTACCGAAGGATGAGCATGAGCCAAACTGCGGAATGGACAAACATGTCTGAGTCAGCATGTTCATCACATACCTTAGGAAGATCCCTGGGGGCCACAATACGTGTGTGTATGTGAGTGTGTACTAACCGCGGCGGGAGAGTTGCACTCGCTGACAGACTGGCAGGTTTCTGATGCCTCAGAAGAGGCTGAGCTGGTTGTCTTCTGGAGATGGAAGGAGTGAGATAAGAGAACACTTTATGACAAACTAACACAGAATATTTCTCTTTTGCCATGGAACACTGCAATAATTGTCCATTTTATTTACAGAGTGATTCTAACAACAACTCTAGCATCATCTTACATTCTTGATTGTATAAGCAAAAACAAATACCATCCAAAAAGAGGATTGTCTTCATCATCAGTCTGACTTGTCTTAAGTGTTCTTTGACACTATATAAACTAGTGGCCCGCGCAGTGCTTGTCATTATACCCTGATGAAGACAGCTTGTCTGTCAAAACGTTGGTTATTAGGTTATTCAATTATTGCATCTGAGCTAGAGTGCGGCTCTCCTTTTCTTTTTCAAGTGTTCTACGCCGCTAGCCAGCACTCCGCCTAAACAGGTGTGCATTTCATTCGCCTCCAGATTAATCTGTTACCCAGTAAACAGCACCCTACCAACAAAAAGCTCTAAAACGATGCTAAATGATCATTATTTTCCTGACACTGGTCAAAGACCCAAACAAGACTCCTTTGAATATAGCCAAAGGGAACGTGATAAGATAATTGTATCGGAGTCCCTTTTTGACATGCCGGGGGTAATTCAGACCTCTCGAAAGAACTGTTAAATTTATCTAAGCACCAGACGAGAATGCATCCACATATAGTCACTCTTAGTGATTATATGCGTCAAGTCATTAAGAACACACAGGAGTACATATCTTTACATAATTTACCCAAGGATGAAAAACAAGCTTTGCTTGATTTACAATCCGATATGTTAGTCCTTACCCGCCCTGTTGATAATGGTGGGTCGGTTGTACTCATTGATAGGACAGTTTATGTAAATGAGTGTCATTGACAACTGCTTGACAACACCTTTTACAAGAAACTCAGAAGTGACCCCACTTCCCAATTTCAGAACACTATCTTGACTGTCCTAGATGGGTATTTAAGTTCTGGTCAAATCACCAAAAAATAACACAGCTTTTTGGCTATTCAACACCCTAAAATTGCCACTTTCTATACTTACACAAGAATGTTACAAAACCTCCAGGGCGCCCTTCTGTAGTGGCCATTGATGCAGTAACGGCCCCTTTATCAACTTTTTTATTAGACCACTCGCAGAACAGCTCCCCTCCTTTGTAAAGGACACCAGTAGTGTGATCTCTATTATTGAATCTCTTGAACGTCTCCCTGATAATTATTTGTTAGTTACTTTTGACAATTAGTCGTTATACACAAATATTCCACATGAGGGCAGTATTGAGGCCATGGAACATTTTCTCCTGCAACGTGACCCTAATGAACTACCTTCCAGTGCATGCATTATAACATTGTCTGAAATAGTACTCACACACAACTACTTCATGTTTCTAAATTATTTCTTTATTCAGACGAAGGGTACTGCTATGGGATCCCCCATGGCTCTTAACTATGCTAAGTTGTATGGGTTACATGGAGAAACAGTCCATCTTCAATCCTCTCAAAAATGTTTTCTTGCCAAACATTATTTGGAAATGGTACATTGATCATATTTTTGTTCTATGGAGGGGTGATGCAAAACAGCTTCAGGCATTCCATGCTTTTCTTAACTCTTGTTCTGAGCACCTGAGATTTACTATGCAATCTGACACATGTCAAATCAGTATCCTTGATCTTCTGATCTTGTGTGAGGATAATGTTCTATACACTGATCTTTACAGGAAATCTACTGATCGTAATAGTTTGTTGAGGGCTGATAGTTGTCACCCGCTTCCCTTGAAAAGCAGTTTGCCCTACATCCAATTCTGTCGAATCAAAAGAATTTGCAAAAAACAATCAGATTTCGACAGAAATATGGCTGACGCAAAGAAAATTCAAGGAGAGGGGGTACAAAAATGGTCAGATTAATATTGCCATAGAGAAAATTCAACAAAAAAAATCGAGACATGATCTCTTTCAAGGACAGTCTCTGCAAAAAGAAGCATTCTTGCGTTCTAACTACCAGCTATTCAAAGTGCTCTGAACAAATTAAGGGAATCATTCACAAACATTGGCACATTCTAAGATCCAATGACAGTATCTGTAATGTGTTTTTGGACCCTCCCTTGGTCGTATTCTCGTGGGGCAGAAATCTCAGAGATCAATTGGTAAACTCTTTACCACTCCAAAATACCCCTGCACCTCTATTTACGCCTCTACCGGATGGAAACTACCAGTGTAATGGCTACGCTCAATGCAAGGCACTTACAAATGTAGATCCTTCAAACACCCCCAAACAGGGAAACAGATCCCAATCAAAGATGTTATCACGTGCTCCACTAAGACAGTTATATATCTTATAACTTGTCGTTGTGGAAAAAATGATGTGGGTAAAACAAAGCGCAAATTAAAAGTACGAATCTCGGAGCATCGTACCACCATTAGGTGCAAAAACTCGACTTACCCAGTTGTGGCCCACTTTTTGGAAGTGAACCACTCGATTTCATCCCTACATTATATTGGCAACGAACATGTCACCCTCAACAATTTATTGTTTAAATGAGAGGCTGCCTGGATGTTTAATTTAAAGACCCTTGCTCCCTTCGGTCTCAATGTAGACTTTGATCTGAAGCCATTCTTGTGATTATTGTGATTTTACTATTCATTATAAATGTTTGTAGGCCTATGTAGCCAAATTGTATCTATCATCGTATGCTATCCATTCGTGTTTTTTGTATGTTCTGTTTAAATCTGAGAATTAACCATTGATATCAGGCCACACCCGACCATGATTACAGACACCTGTGTGTGTCCTTTGACACTATATAAACTAGTGACCCGCATTGTTTGTCATTATACCCTGATGAAGACAGCTTGTCTGTCGAAACATTGGTTATTAGATTATTAAATTATTGCATCTGAGCTCCTAGAGTGTGCGGTTCTCCTTTTCTTTTTCTAGTGTTACCATACTCCCAAGTCTTGTTAATCAAGGATGTGCCGGTGAAACTGGAGTGTAGTCTAGGGCCTGACTGACTCAGAGGTGTGCCTACCTGGCTGGTGATGTCAGAGGGCATGGGTGAGGGGGGCTTGGAATGGGTGTTGGCATCCTGAGAGATGAACCCTGAATCATGGGAGGAGACACTGCTTAGGCGGTGGGCAGCGGAGCTGGGCATCTGGAGGATACTGCACATACTGCTCTTCCTGGAAGCAGCACTGCTGGGAGAGGAGGGAGGGGTCTGATAGGACCAACTGTAGTCTGAACCCTTCAAGTCCCCGATCACCTGAGGAGAGGAGGGAGAAGCATAGCACAACACACAGTTAGCACAAGCAATACATACACTCAGTGCAGTATTCAGACCTGAGATCTGTTCACTAAACTCAGACTTTCGTGTAAATCAGTCATTGGTGTCAATGGGAGGTTTGTGTAAAAATCTCAGTTAAATCTGAAGTCTGAAGTCTGAATACCGTATTACCTATTTGACCTCAAGTTGATTGAATAACTCCAGGGTTTCTGTGTGTATGTGTGTTAATTGCCGCTGGTTATCTGTGTTTGCTACTCATTGAGCATGTGTGCTTGCATGATGAGTACATGTGTATGGACAGGAGTGTGTTTTGGGTTCAGGTATTTTGGAGAGTACGTACCTGCTCACTAGCCGGGGGCAGTTTGTGCGGGTCTTCAGTCAGCACTGTGAGGTCATCAACAATGGCCTGCAGGTGAGTGATCTCTCCCAGCATGGCTATCTCTCCATTCTGAGGATCAACAACAAGACCTTCTACTTAGCAACACACAGTCAAAGACAAAATAGTTTAGCTGAAATAACTGTCACAAACTGAAATAACTAACATGAAAGCTGAAACACATCCCTGTATGTTCTACCCAGATGAAGCCCACTAAACAACCCTATAATAGGATGCAGTTTCCCCTGACACATATTCTGTCAAGTTTTTCCATATAATGGTTAATGTTACGATGTCGGGAAGGTAAACAGATTATAAATCTGTGCCTAAAAACAAGGCAACTTCTCCCCAGAGCCCACCCCTAGTATCTCAGCAGCCCTCCTCTCTCATCACCAGATAATCTAGTCAGGCAAGTTTTTTCCACATACTGGTTAAGGTTCAGATATGGGGAGGGTAATCTGATCCTCGATCTATGCTCACCACCACAGGCTGCAGAAGGTTGATGAAGGAACAGTAGCGCCCCCTCTCCTCCAGGAGGGCCCGGCGCACCGCCTGCTTCTCTGTCTCCCCCATCAGCAGGTAGAGGTCACTGACGTCCTGCATGGCACTGTCCAGCTGGGGACGCAGGTTACCCCGGCCTGAGGAGGGGTAGGGAGGTAAAGAGAGAAGAGGAGATAGAGGAGGGAAGACAAGAAGAGGTAGAAGAGAGAGGGTCAGGGGATAGCAGAGGGAGGGGTCAATAGTGAGTGAAGGGGGAACAGGGTGCCAATGAGGGGCATTGGGTTAGATGGATAGAGTATGAGGATGAAATGAGAGGGGGAAAAGAAAGACTGGTGATTATAACACTACTAAGTTTGACCGCCATTAAAAAACAACACTACAGTGAAATGAAACAATGTGTCAGTGAGAATAGGACGAAACTACAGCACATACAGTTGAAGTGGGAAGTTAACATACACTTAGGTTGGAGTCATTAAAACTCGTTTTTCAACCACTCCACAAATGTTTTGTTAATTAACAAACTATTGTTTTGGCAAGCCGGTTAGGCCATCTACTTTGTGCATGACACAAGTAATTTTTCCAACAATTGTTTACAGACAGATTATTTCACTTATAATTCACTGTATCACAATTCCAGTGGGTCAGAAGTTTACATACACTAAGTTGACTGTGCCTTTAAACAGCTTGGAAAATTCCAGAAAATTATGTCATGGCTTTAGAAGTTTCTGACAGGCTAATTGACATAATTTGAGTCAATTGGAGGTGTACTCTGTGCCTCTTTGCTTGACATCATGGGAAAATCAAAAGAAATCAGTCAAGACCTCAGACAAAAAAATTGTAGACCACAAGTCTGGTTCATCCTTGGGAGCAATTTCCAAATGCCTGAAGGTACCATGTTCATCTGTACAAACAATAGTACGCAAGTATAAACACCATGGGACCACGCAGCCGTCATACCGCTCAGGAAGGAGACGCGTTCTGTCTCCTAGAGATGAACGTACTTTGGTGCAAAAAGTGCAAATCAATCCCAGAACAACAGCAAAGGACCTTGTGAAGATGCTGGAGGAAACAGGTACAAAAGTATCTATATCCACAGTAAAACGAGTCCTATATCGACATAACCTGAAAGGCCGCTCAGCAAGGAAGAAGCCACTGCTCCAAAACCGCCATACAAAAGCCAGACTACGGTTTGCAACTGCACATGGAGACACAGAGCATACTTTTTGGAGAAATGTCCTCTGGTCTGATGAAACAAAAATAGAACTGTTTGGCCATAATGACCATCGTTACGTTAGGAGGAAAAAGGGGGAGGCTTGCAAGCCGAAGAACACCATCCCAACCGTGAAGCACGGGGGTGGCAGCATCATGTTGTGGGGGTGCTTGGCTGCAGGAGGGACTGGTGCACTTCACAAAATAGATGGCTTCATGAGGAAGGAAAATTATGTGGATATATTGAAGCAACATCTCAAGACATCAATCAGTGAGTTAAAGCTTGGTCACAAATGGGTCTTCCAAATGGACAATGACCCCAAGCATACTTCCAAAGTTGTGGAAAAATGGCTTAAGGACAACAAAGTCAAGGTATTAGAGTGGCCATCACAAAGCCCTGACCTCAATCCCATAGAAAATGTGTGGGCAGAACTGAAAAAGCGTGTGCGAGCAAGGAGGCCTACAAACCTGACTCAGTTACACCAGCTCTGTCAGGAGGAATGGGCCAAAATTCACCCAACTTATTGTGGGAAGCTTCTGACCCACTGGGAATGCGATGAAAGAAATAAAAGCTGAAATAAATCACTCTCTACTATTATTCTGACATTTCACATTCTTAAAATAAAGTGGTGATCCTAACTGACCTAAAAAAGGGAATTTTTACTACGATTGAATGTCAGGAATTGTGAAAAACTGAGTTTAAATGTATTTGGCTAAGGTGTATGTAAACTTCCGACTTCAACTGCATGAGACCATGTGAGTCCTAAATGAGATGAGCAACAACCACTTGATATGGATGGAGGTCCTGAAATTAAAATGATTAACAAGCACAGGAAAATACAACACTGTGATGAAATATTCAGCTGCCATGTATGAGTCAGCCTTATGAAACATGGTGACATGACGACTAAGAGGGGTATGAAGAGGAGGAGGGACAATAACAGTGAGGGAGGAATATTAGGAGACACCAGTATCAGACAGACACAACACTACGGGTAAGATGGTCACACATAATGATGTGATGATGCACACACATTCACACAGACACACACCGGACAATAACTAGAACATTATCAGGAAATGCCTCATGCAATGCATATAAGATCGTGAGAACAGCACGCATACCTAAAAGCTCTACATCAGGGGAATAGGCCAGTGAGTGTGCAGAGGAGTAGACAGATAGGTAGCATGGGTGGAAAGAGGCAAGAGGGGGGGGGGGGGGGGGGGGAGCAGAGACAAAAAGCCCAATATTAGAGCTGGCACTGTCATCGTTATAAGCATGGAAATAGATAAAAGCAGGACTTGCTGTTGTAAACATAAACCTTATATTTTTTGACTACTCAAAAACTCCATGACAATGAATTTCACATCCAGTGCACTAGGTGGTGCAATCTCCCAGTTAGGTGATGGTAACTAGCAGCACTATCAACATCCTCTATCTAAAGTCTACAGCCTGTTTTGGACAGTCGCTAATCAGTAGCCATTAGTTTCTAGAAGAAGCCAATCAGATTATGCTACAGGGTGCGGTTAGATGTTACCTTTCCTGGCTTTCTTTTGGAGCTTCATAGTGTCTGAGGACTTCCTCTTTATCTCCTGACGAGACCGTTTGTATTCTGAGGAGGAGAGGGACAATTAATTCTGGAGTTATGACATTTAATGGAGTTATGACTTACATTTGTCACAAAGTTCTTAAGCTTTGACCCCATAATGGCTGGGTTGTTCTGTCCCTCACCTTTGGCGTGGTCTTTGTCCAGCAGGTAAGCTGTCTTCTTCCATTCCTCTATCCTGTCCTGGAGAGGAGTGACTAGGCCTTCCATAAGAGCACTGGGAAGGAGAGGAAAGAAGAGGGAGAGTAAGGACAGGACTTGTAGCACCATTAGCAATGCACAGAGATGTAGGGAGAGCAATTGGGCAAGGTTGAACATGGAGTACATACTTGGTTAAGTGGCGTAATTTAGTCTCAATGCTGCGGTGTCTCATGCACATCCTGGTCAGAGCTGAACCTATGTCCCTGGTGCCACCTGAAGAGGAAAAAGACTGGTTCTATTAGTATGGGTTTACACAACCACTGGGGGGTGGCATTGCATATTACAACAAGGGACCCTAGTCAGCTCAGCTTTTGCAGTTATTTTCTCCAACCAAAATCTGAGGAAAATGTCAAAAGTAATCAATCCAACATCTATAGGCTGCAGCCCATTCATCCTCAACATAATCTTGCATCTACTACCCTGGTGTGGACACCAACTACACCAATGCAATTGAATTGCATTCAGTGATTAAGTCACCCCAGCCCACAACCCAGTAAATAACAGCTTGTCTGAGTTGCTGTACTACTTTTCCTCTCTTGTGTAATTAAAATGGGGTGTTAAGCCCAGGCTGGCCCCAAGCTGCAAGCTCCAGCGGCTGCAGGCTCCAGCGGCTGCAGGCTCCACCAGCTGCAGGCTCCACCGGCTGCAGGCTCCACCGGCTGCAGGCTCCAGCGGCTGCAGGCTCCAGCGGCTGCAGGCTCCAGCGGCTGCAGGCTCCAGCGGCTGCAGGCTCCAGCGGCTGCAGGCTCCACCGGCTGCAGGCTCCACCGGCTGCAGGCTCCACCGGCTGCAGGCTCCACCGGCTGCAGGCTCCACCGGCTGCATCCTGGGGTTTTTCTCAGGGTACTGCAGTAATATCTGACCGTATTGATCCTGTTCTAATGCACTGGTCCACAGAGGGATGATCGGGGGATGGTCGAGAGGGTCTCACATCATCACACCCAGGTAGACAGGCAGGCACACACACAAATACACCTGTGCATGAACGCACACACGCATACACACACACACACACAAATACACAAACAAACACCAAAACATCAGCCAGACGAGGACTACCTCCGATGAAGTTTGATGTGTGTATGTGCAGGCATATGTTTGTATGAGTCTTGTTTGTGTAGACAGGTGAAGTGATTTACATAACAACCCCCCCCCCCCTTCCTAACTTCTCAGCCCTCTATCCTGAAGGAAAAAGGAGGGAACCCTGTAAGGGGATATCCCTCTATTCTTCCCCAGCCTGCTCTGCCTTTCCTGTTCTCTCTGTGTTTCCTAAACACCATTCTTACAGGGGAGTCCATGAGAAAGGATCAACCTACCAGCCCTGGGCCTGCACACAGTTAAACCCTTTTAAAACTACTGTGCCAACCTGAACTGTAATGGCTCCAGCAACAATGGTGGATGTGTAGCCAGGCCAGAGCATTACAGCTCGGCTCAGTTCAGTAGTTCTGAAAAGGCTATTAGAGGTAAAAAAGAGAGTACAACTGCTGATATAACTGGGTCAAATCAAACATTCTCTGACTGAGGAATAATGAAGATGGATGCATACAATGAAGAGTAATCTATTCCATTTGTATACCCAGAGACTATACTAAATCCTTACTGAAACAAACTCATCATAAGACAAAGAACGATTCACAACACATTCCCTTAACTATTGGCTTCAGTGCTTCTGGGACTACATGAAAAGCCTTCCACCTCACAGACCTCCATCTCCCAAAGGCATCAGGGGTTTCCAGCCAGATGCTGGATGGCTTTGGGGGATCAATGGATGTATCCACTGACAATCATGTGTGGATGGGATGATATGTGGTGGGAGTTTAGTCGTGTTGTCATTTAGCTTTTTCCTTTCCAGGTGACAGAAGTGGTGACTGAAAGGGGTAAAGGTGAGAGGTCAGAGGTTAGCCAGCTGAATCTTACCCACTGGGACAAAAGAGGAATTGATATAGGGAACAGGGGCCATGTGAGGCGCTTACAAACACCTATCTGTATTTATCTCTCCTGAAAGAGGTGCTGATTTGTAACATAACTGCCTGTGTATTTGCATTCATCAATATCGCCAATTTTAGTGAAACTATGGATTGGATTCACCTCCCCATTCTGTCTAGTCTCTTTACAACACTTGATGAATTTTATAATTATTTAAAGGATGTTTGGCCTTCAAATCAATGTGAATATGCCAGTATCACACACATACAGTTGAAGTCAAAGTTGACAAACAGAGTCATTAAAACTCGTTTTTCAACCACTCCACAAATTTCTTGTTAACAAACTATAGTTTTGGCAAGTCGGTTAGGACTTGCATGACACAAGTCATTTTTCCAACAATTGTTTACAGACAGATTCTTTCACTGTATCACAATTCCAGTGGGTCAGAACTTTACATACACTAAGTTGACTGTGCCTTTAAACAGCTTGGAAAATTCCAGAAAATTATGTCATGGCTTTAGAAGTTTCTGACAGGCTAATTGACATCATTTGAGTCAATTGGAGGTGTACTCTGTGCCTCTTTGCTTGACATCATGGGAAAATCAAAAGAAATCAGTCAAGACCTCAGACAAAAAAATTGTAGACCACAAGTCTGGTTCATCCTTGGGAGCAATTTCCAAACGCCTGAAGGTACCATGTTCATCTGTACAAACAATAGTACGCAAGTATAAACACCATGGGACCACGCAGCCGTCATACCGCTCAGGAAGGAGACGCGTTCTGTCTCCTAGAGATGAACGTACTTTGGTGCAAAAAGTGCAAATCAATCCCAGAACAACAGCAAAGGACCTTGTGAAGATGCTGGAGGAAACAGGTACAAAAGTATCTATATCCACAGTAAAACGAGTCCTATATCGACATAACCTGAAAGGCCGCTCAGCAAGGAAGAAGCCACTGCTCCAAAACCGCCATACAAAAGCCAGACTACGGTTTGCAACTGCACATGGGGACACAGAGCATACTTTTTGGAGAAATGTCCTCTGGTCTGATGAAACAAAAATAGAACTGTTTGGCCATAATGACCATCGTTACGTTAGGAGGAAAAAGGGGGAGGCTTGCAAGCCGAAGAACACCATCCCAACCGTGAAGCACGGGGGTGGCAGCATCATGTTGTGGGGGTGCTTGGCTGCAGGAGGGACTGGTGCACTTCACAAAATAGATGGCATCATGAGGTAGGAAAATTATGTGGATATATTGAAGCTACATCTCAAGACATCAGTCAGGAAGTTAAAGCTTGGTCGCAAATGGGTCTTCCAAATGGACAATGACCCCAAGCATACTTCCAAAGTTGTGGCAAAATGGCTTAAAGACAACAAAGTCAAGGTATTGGAGTGGCCATCACAAAGCCCTGACCTCAATCCTATAGAAAATTTGTGGGCAGAACTGAAAAAGCGTGTGCGAGCAAGGAGGCCTACAAACCTGACTCAGTTACACCAGCTCTATCAGGAGGAATGGGCCAAAATTCACCCAACTTATTGTGGGAAGCTTGTGGAAGGCTACCCGAAACGTTTGACCTAAGTTTAAAAGGCAATGCTACCAAATGCTAATTGAGTGTATGTAAACGTCTGACCCACTGTGAATAAAAGCTGAAATAAATCATCCCCTCTACTATTATTCTGACATCTCACATTCTTAAAATAAAGTGGTGATCCTAACTGACATAAGACAGGGAATCTTTACTTGGATTAAATGTCAGGAATTATGAAAAACTGAGTTTAAATGTATTTGGCTAAGGTGTATGTAAACTTCCGACTTCAACTGTATATATAATCATCTATAATCACACACTATTTATTCTTACAGTTTGGGTAGTTGGAGAACGATTTGGGTCACGGGAGGACCGTAAATTTCTCATTTGGGACATCAGCTGAAAAGGTTTAAGAAACCCTGACAGAGAAAATGCACAAGTTTAAGCATAAACTTGTATACATTTACAGTATTGCACATGGAAATGCACACACAGAGAGACACACACACTCAGCGTCCACAGCTGCAGATCAGCTCTAAAGAGGGTGATTTGGCAGGAGGAGGAACGAAGGAGGAGGTGGTGGATGGAAGAAGGAAGGAAGTAATGGACCTTTTATCTCTATAACAGACCTTCCCAATGTCACTGTCAGCCACACACACACATCCTCTCTCCATCCTAACCCTGTCCCTCATTCCCATCCACACCTGCCAGCTTCCCCGCCCCCAGAAGGGATTAGCTGACAGCTACATCCTGGAGAGGTCCTGTACAGCAGGCTTCCTGCATACTGGAGACCTGGCCGTGAGCGGACACGCTCTACGCTCCACGCCTTGGAGTCCCACAGCCACCAGAATAGCCCACACCACAGGCCTGGCTGGAGCAGACATAGGGATAGCCTCAAACTCTCCCCTCACGAACGCCTGTCTAAAATGGATCCATCCAATGCAACGCACATCGAAGGGAATTGCCATTCTGGATGTGCTCAACACAGACAAAGTGAGAAATAACCATTACGCAAACCAGCTGTGTATAACAAAATGTAAGAAATAACAGCTGCCATCGTAAATAGTCACATCTCAGAGGTGGATGAACGTATAGGCACATACTCACACAGGTAGCTACATAGCTGTATACCACCATAGTAAAAGTGGTTGTGTACAGTATTGTTGAGCAGACCAGGCTCATAGACTGGTGAGTGGTTCCAGACCCAGACCACTGGTCCTGATTATCCCCAGTGATCCTCAGGGGAGGAGAAGCACCACTTTAACAGACTGGCTTTTCGGGGCTGCACTGGTCCCGCCAGGAGCTACAGGACTAGAGCCAGGGGCCTCCATCACTGTCTTCAACATGGTGTGTGTGTCAAATCAAATTTTATTGGTCGCGTACACATATTTTGTAGATGTTATTGCGGGTGTAGTGAAATGCTTATGTTCCTAGCTCCAACAGGACAGTAATACATAACAGTACAAAACAATACACGCAAATCCCCAAAATTAACATAAATTACGAAATATAGAAATATTAGAAAGAGCAATGTCAGAGTCTGATGGTATGTATAGAACTTATTGACAGTATATGAATAGAAAAGGTGTGTACAGCAGTAATTATCAGACCCCTTGACTTTTTCCACATTTTGATATGTTACAGCCTTATTCTAAAATGGATAAAATCGTTTTTTCCCCTCATCAATCTACACACAATACCACAATGACAAAGCAAAAGCAGTTTAAACATTTTTGCTCATTTATTAAAAATTAAAAACTGAAATATCACATTTACATGAGTGTTCAGACCCTTTACTCAGTACTTTGTTGAAGCACCTTTGGCAGTGATTACAGCCTCGAGTCTACTTGGGTATGATGCTACAAGCTTGTATTTGGGGAGTTTCTCCCATTCTTCTCTGCAGATCCTCTCAAGCTCTGTCAGGTTGGATAAGGAGCGTTGCTGCACAGCTATTTTCAGGTCTCTCCAGAGATGTTCGATCAGGTTCAAGTCTGGGGTCTGGCTGGGCCACTCACGAACATTCAGAGACTTGTCCCGATGTCTCTTGGCTGTGTGCCTAGGGTCATTATCCTGTTGGAAGGTGAACCTGCGCCCCAGTCTGAGGTCCTGAGCGCTCACCGTAGGGACGGTGCCAGGCTTCCACCTGGGGGCAGCCCGTCAGGAAGTTCAGGATCCAGTTGCAGAGGGAGGTGTTTAGTCCCAGAGTCCTTAGCTTAGTGATGAGCTTTGAGGGCACTATGGTGTTGAACGCTGAGCTGTAGTCAATTAGTAGCATTCTCACATAGGTGTTCCTTTTGTCCAGGTGGGAAAGGGTAGTTTGGAGTGCAAAAGAGATTGCATCATCTGTGGATCTGTTGGTGCGGTATAGAAATTGAAGTGGGTCTAGGGTTTCTGGGATAATGGTGTTGATATGAGCCATGACCAGGCTTTCAAGGCACTTCATGGCTGCAGACGTGAGTGCTACGGGTCAGTAGTCATCTAGGCAGGTTACCTTGGTGCTCTTGGGCACAGGGACTATTATGGTGGTCTGCTTGAAACATGTTGATATTACAGACTCGGTCAGGGACAAGTTGAAAATGTCAGTGAAGACACTTGCCAGTTGGTCAGACCATGCTCAGAGTACATGTCTTGGTAATCCGTCTGGCCCTGTGGCCTTGTGAATGTTGATCTGTTTAAAGCTCTTACTCGCATCGGCTACGGAGAGCGTGATCACACAGTCGTCCGGAACAACTGATGCTCTCATGCATTCTTCAGTGTTGCTTGCCTCGACGCAAGCATAGCATCTATTTAGCTCATCTGGTAGGCTCGTGTCACTGGGCAGCTCGCGGCTGTGCTTCCCTTTGTAGTCCATAATAGTTTGCAAGCCCTGCCACATCCGACTAGTGTCGGGGCCGGTGTAGTACGATTCAATCTTAGTCCTGTATTGACACATTGCCTGTTTGATGGTTAGTCGGAGGGCATAGCGGTATTTCTTATAAGCGTCAGAGTCCCGCTCCTTGAAAGCGGCAGCTCCACCCTTGAGCTCAGTGGAGATGTTGCCTGTAATCCATGGCTTCTGGTTGGGGTATGTATGGTTACTGTGGGGACGACGTCATGGATGCACTTATTGATGAAGCCAGTGACTGATGTGGTGTAAACCTCAATGCCATCGGAAGAATCACATAACATATTCCAGTCTGTGTTAGCAAAACAGTCCTATAGCTTAGCATCTGCGTCATCTGACCACTTTCTTATTGAGCGAGTCACTGGTACTTCCTGCTTTAGTTTTTGCTTGTAAGCAGGAATCAGGAGGATACAGTTATGATCAGATTTGCCAAATGGAGGGCGAGGGAGAGCTTTGTACGTGTCTCTGTGTGTGGAGTAAAGGTGGTCTAGAGTTTTTTCCCCTCTTGTTGCACATGTAACATGCTTGTAGAAATGAGGTAAAACAGATTGAAGTTTCCCTGCATTAAAGTCCCCGGCCACTAGGAGCGCCGCCTCTGGATGAGCATTTTCTTGTTTGCTTATGGCCTTATACAGCTCGTTGAGTACCGTCTTAGTGCCAGCATCGGTTTGTGGTGGTAAATAGACAGCTACGAAAAACATAAATAGTGTGGTCTACAGCTTATCATGAGATACTCTACTTTAGGCAAGAAAACCTTGAGACTTCCTTAATATTAGATTTCGTGCACCAGCTGTTATTGACAAATAGACACAGACCGCCACTCCTTGTCTTAACGGAGGAAGCTGTTCTATCTTGCCGATGGACAGAAAACCCAGCCTGCTGTATGTTATCCATGTCATCGTTCAGCCATGACTCAGTGAAACATATGATATAACAGTTTTTAATGTCCCGTTGGTAGGATAGTCTTGATCTGAACTCATCCATTTTGTTATCCAATAATTGCACGTTGGCTAATAGGACTGAAAAGGCAGATTACTCACTCGCTGTCAGATCCTTACAAGGCACCCCGACCTACGTCCCCAATATCTCTGTCTCTTCTTAATGCGAATGACAGGGATTTGGGCCTTGTCTGAAGTAAATCCTTCGCGCCTGACTAGTTAAAGAAAAAGTATTTGTCCAGTACAAGGTGAGTAATCACTGTCCTGATATTCAGAAGCTCTTTTCGGTCATAAGAGGCGGTGGCAGAAACAATATGTACAAAATAAGTTACAAATAACACGAAAAAACACACACAATAGCACAATTGTTTGGGAGGTTCAGTAAAACGGCAGCCATCTCCTCCGGCGCCATTCTTTTATGCACTTTCAACTGTGGGACCTTATCTAGACAGGTGTGAGCCATTCCAAATCATGTCCAATTAATTGAATTTACCACAGGTGGACTGCCTTGTTCAGGGGCAGAACGACAGATTTGTACATTGTCGGCTCGGGGATTCGATCTTGCAACCTTTCGGTTACTAGTCCAACGCAATAACCACTAGGCTACGCTGCCGCCCTGTATATAGGATGGGCCTTGACTAGAATACAGTATATACATATGAAGTGGATAAAACAGTAGGTAAACATTATTAAAGTGACCAGTGTTCAATGACTATGAACATAGGGCAGCAGTCTCTGTGACGTTGTACTATGATAGGAGACAGGCGCAGGAATACGAAATAGTTTTATTTTTATTTCTCTACCCAAAATAGCGTACGTCATGAACATGACGGGAACGAAACCCAAAACAAACATGTGTATATATATATATATATATATATATATATATATATATACACTGCTCAAAAAAATAAAGGGAACACTAAAATAACACATCCTAGATCTGAATGAATGAAATATTCTTATTAAATACTTTTTTCTTTACATAGTTGAATGTGCTGACAACAAAATCACACAAATTATCAATGGAAATCAAATGTATCAACCCATGGAGGTCTGGATTTGGAGTCACACTCAAAACTAAAGTGGAAAACCACACTACAGGCTGATCCAACTTTGATGTAATGTCCTTAAAACAAGTCAAAATGAGGCTCAGTAGTGTGTGTGGCCTCCACGTGCCTGTATCACCTCCCTACAAGGCCTGGGCATGCTCCTGATGAGGTGGCGGATGGTCTCCTGAGGGATCTCCACCCAGACCTGGACTAAAGCATCCGCCAACTCCTGGACAGTCTGTGGTGCAACGTGGCATTGGTGGATGGAGCGAGACATGATGTCCCAGATGTGCTCAATTGGATTCAGGTCTGGGGAACGGGCGGGCCAGTCCATAGCATCAATGCCTTCCTCTTGCAGGAACTGCTGACACACTCCAGCCACATGAGGTCTAGCATAGTCTTGCATTAGGAGGAACCCAGGGCCAACCGCACCAGCATATGGTCTCACAAGGGGTCTGAGGATCTCATCTCGGTACCTAATGGCAGTCAGGCTACCTCTGGCGAGCACATGAAGGGCTGTGCGGCCCCCCAAAGAAATGCCACCCCACACCAAGACTGACCCACCGCCAAACCGGTCATGCTGGAGGATGTTGCAGGCAGCAGAACGTTCTCCACGGCGTCTCCAGACTCTGTCACGTCTGTCACATGTGCTCATGTGCTCAGTGTGAACCTGCTTTCATCTGTGAAGAGCACAGGGCGCCAGTGGCGAATTTGCCAATCTTGGTGTTCTCTGGCAAATGCCAAACATCCTGCACGGTGTTGGGCTGTAAGCACAACCCCCACCTGTGGACGTCGGGCCCTCATACCACCCTCATGGAGTCTGCTTCTGACCGTTTGAGCAGACACATGCACATTTGTGGCCTGCTGGAAGTCATTTTGCAGGGCTCTGGCAAAATGCTCTGGATGAGCTGCACTACCTGAGCCACTTGTGTGGGATGTAGACTCCGTCTCATGCTACCACTAGAGTGAAAGCACCGCCAGCATTCAAAAGTGACCAAAACATCAGCCAGGAAGCATAGGAACTGAGAAGTGGTCTGTGGTCACCACCTGCAGAATCACTCCTTTATTGGGGGTGTCTTGCTAATTGCCTATAATTTCCACCTGTTGTCTATTCCATTTGCACAACAGCATGTGAAATTTATTGTCAATCAGTGTTGCTTCCTAAGTGGACAGTTTGATTTCACAGAAGTGTGATTGACTTGGAGTTACATTGTGTTGTTTAAGTGTTCCCTTTATTTTTTTGAGCAGTGTATATACACAGTTGAAGTCAGAAGTTTACATACACCTTAGCCAAATACATTTAAACTCAGTTTTTCACAATTCCTACATTTTAATCCTAGTAAAAATCATCACCACTTTATTTTAAGAATTTGAAATGTCAGAATAATAGTAGAGAGAATGATTTATTTCAGCTATTATTTCTTTCATCACATTCCCAGTGGGTCAGAAGTGTACATACACTCAATTAGTAGTTGGTAGCATTGCCTTTAAATTGCTTAACTTGGGTCAAACGTTTCGGGTAGACTTCCACAAGCTTCCCACAATAAGTTGGGTGAATTTTGGCCCATTCCTCCTGACAGAGCTGGTGTAACAGTCAGGTAGGCCTCCTTGCTCACACACACTTTTTCAGTTCTGCCCACAAATTTTCTATAGGATTGAGGTCAGGGCTTTGTGATGGCCACTCCAATACCTTGACTTTGTTGTCCTTAAGCCATTTTGCTACAACTTTGGAAGTATGCTTGGGGTCATTGTCCATTTGGAAGACCCATTTGCGACCAAGCTTTAACTTCCTGACTGATGTCTTGAGATGTTGCTTCAATATATCCACATAATTTTCCTACCTCATGATGCCATCTATTTTGTGAAGTGCACCAGTCCCTCCTGCAGCAAAGCACCCCCACAACATGACTGTCACACCCTGACTTTAGTTATATTTGTTTTCTTTATTGTTTGGTTAGGTCAAGGTGTGACAAGGGTGGTTTGTTTAGTTTTTGTATTGTCTAGGGTTTTTGTTTATCTTTGGGGATTTTGTATGGTCTAGGGGTATGTAGGTTTATGGTGGCCTGAATTGATTCCCAATCAGAGACAGCTGTTTCTCGTTGTCTCTGATTGGGGAGCCTATTTAGGTTGCCATTTTCCATGTTGGTTTTGTGGGTAGTTGTTTTAGGTTTTGTGTTGCTGCACCTTACAGGACTGTTTAGTTTTTGTTTCACTCTCTTTGTTATTTTCTTTAGTGTTTCTTTTCTAATAAAAATAACATGAACACTTGCCACGCTGCACTTTGGTCCGATGACTACTCTTCACCCTTAGACGATCGTTACAATGACGCTGCCACCCCCGGTGCTTCACGGTTGGGATGGTGTTCTTCGGCTTGCAAGCCTCCCCCTTTTTCCTCCTAACATAACGATGGTCATTATAGCCAAACAGTTCTATTTTTGTTATCAGACCAGAGGACATTTCTCCAAAAAGTATGCTCTGTGTCCCCATGTGCAGTTGCAAACCGTAGTCTGGCTTTTTATGGCAGTTTTAGAGCAGTGGCTTCTTCCTTGCTGAGCGGCCTCATGGGTTATGTCGATATAGGACTCGTTTTACTGTGGATATAGATACATTGTACCGGTTTCCTCCATCATCTTCACAAGGTCCTTTGCTGTTGTTCTGGGACTGATTTGCACTTTTTGCACCACTTTTTGTTCATCTCTAGGAGACAGACTGCATCTCCTTCCTGAGCGGTATGACGGCTGCATGGTCCCATGGTGTTTATACTTGCATACTATTGTTTGTACAGATGAATGTGGTACCTTCAGGCATTTGGAAATTGCTCCCAAGGATGAACCAGACTTGTGAGGTCTTGACTGATTTCTTTTGATTTTCCCATTATGTCAAGCAAAGAGGCACTGAGTTTGAAGGTAGGCCTTGAAATACATCCACAGGTACACCTCCAATTGACTCAAATTATGTCAATTAGCCAATCAGAAGCTTCTAAAGCCATGACATAATTTTCTGGAATTTTCCAAGCTGTTTAAAGGCACAGTCAACTTAGTGTATGTAAAGTTTTGACCCACTGGAATTGTGATACAGTGAATTATAAGTGAAATAATCTGTCTGTAAACAATTGTTGGAAAAATGACTTAGGACATCTACTTTGTGCATGACACAACAGACTTGCCAAAACTATAGTTTGTTCTCAAGAAATTTGTGGAGTGGTTGAAAAATGAGTTTCAATGACTCCAACCTAAGTGTATGTAAACTTCCAACTTCAACTGTATATATATATATATATATATATATATATATATATATATATATATACACACAACCACAGGGCTGTAACCCAAACAAAGAGTGAGGTGTAAACCTCTAATAAATACACAGGACGAGACCCGTAATAACAATACACGGGACGAGACCCGTAATAACAATACACGGAACGAGACCCGTAATAACAATACACGGGACAAGACCCGTAATAACAATACATGGGACGAGACCAGTAATAACAAGTGCACACTAACACGTTAACATGCAAGCCGATACAACAGAGCACAGGTACTCACAAGAACAACGGACATGGAACAATAATCAACAAGGACAATCGGGAACAGAGGGCACATATATACACATACTAATCAGGGGTGAGTAATGAGACAAGACAGTCCGGGGTTGGTGGTAATGATCCAGTTCAGTGACGCCTAGAAGGTCGGTGACGTAGACCTGCGGAGCTGGTGAAGAGAATGAGAAGCAGTACCGGGGGAATCTGTGACAGTCTCTAAGGTGCAGGGTCCATGGCAGGGTACTGGGCGGAGGCTGCCAGTGGTGACTATTTAACAGGCTGATGGCCTGGAGATAGCTGTTTTTCAATCTCTCGGTCTCAGCTTTGATGCACCTGTACTGTATCCACCTTAGATGGTAGCATGGGGTGAACAGGTCGTGGCTTGGGTGGCTGAGATTCTTGATGGTCTTCCTGGCCTTCCTGTGATACCGGGTGCTGTAGATGTCCTGGAGGGCAGGTAGTATGCCCCCGGTTATGCGTTGGGCTGAGTGCACCAACCTCTGGAGAGCCCTGCGGTTGCGGATGGCCCAGTTGCCGCTAGCTAAAACCACTTAAGTGTTTTTCAGTGTGCTGACTGATATGTTCTTCCTGTGTCAGACATCAATATGTTTATAGAGGCTGTTCAGCGGTAGCTAAAGAACAGAACTTTCTTATTGTTATGCTCCCAGGAATGTCTGCCCCTTGAAGCAAGCACCAGTTAGCCTGGAGCTAGCCTCGTGCTAGGCCCATCTCCCGGCTAGCTGAAGAGGTTCATCAGCCACTTCTTGGGCGACAATACCTATTTTGCCAATTGGCCTGGACCCCTTTAACTGCCGACACGGAGCCCCGCAGATCCATCACGACTGGTCTGCCGACATAATCTGCCCGAGGGGGTTTCAACAGGCTCCTCTGTCGCGACGTCCCCTGAAGGCCCATCTGCTAGCCGCGGCCCGCTACCTGTCTAGAGCATATCGGACAGGTTTTTCTTTCTCTCTACCACATCTCCGGATTCCTACCGCAAGCTCTGAACCTTTACATCGGATCATCGCAGCTAGCTAGCTGCTTTCCGAGTGGCTACTCCTGGCTAACATCTCTGTCCCGAAGGCAAGCACCAGTTAGCCTGGAGCTAGCCCCGAGCTAGGCTCAACTCCCAGCTAGCTGAAGAGGTCCATCAGCCAATTTCTTGGGCTACAATACCTATTTTGCCAATTGGCCTGGACCCTTTTACTGCCTACACGGAGCCCCGCCGATCCATCACGACTGGTCTGCCGACGTAACTGTCCAAGGGGGTTTGACTCTTCCATCGCGACGTCCCCCTAAGGCCCTTCTGCTAGACCCGGCCCACTAGCTGTCTGAATCGCCGTGTCTCCAGCTCGCCTAGCTACTCACTGAACCGTATGATCACTCGGCTATGCATGCCTCTCCCTAATGTCATTATGCCTTGTCCATGGCTGTTCTGGTTGGTGACTGTCTTATTTCACTGTAGAGCCTCCCGCCCTGATCAATAGGACTTAGCTAGCCCTTTTGTTCTACCTCCCACACATGCGGTGATCTCACCTGGTTTAAATGGTGTCTCTAGAGACAAAACCTCTCTTATCGTCATTCAATGCCTAGGTTTACCTCTACTGTATTCACATCCTACCATACCCTTGTCTGTACATTATGCCTTAAATCTATTCTTCCGCGCCCAGAAACCTGCTCCTTTTACTCTCTGTTCCGAACGCACTAGACGACCAGTTCTTATAGCCTTTAGCCATACCCTTGTCCTATTCCTCCTCTGTTCCTCTGGTGATGTAGAGGTTAACCCAGGCCCTGCAGCACCTAGCTCCACTTCCATTCCCCAGGAACTCTCATTTGTTGACTTCTGTAACCGTAAAAGCCTTGGTTTCATGCATGTTAACATTAGAAGCCTCCTCCCTAAGTTTGTTTTATTCACTGCTTTAGCACACTCTGCCAACCCAGATGTCCTAGCCGTGTCTGAATCCTGGCTTAGGAAGGCCACCAAAAATCCAGAAATTTCCATCCCTAAGTATAAAATGTTCCGACAAGTTGCAATCTACTGCAGAGATAGCCTGCAGAGTTCTTTCATACTATCCAGGTCTATGCCCAAACAAGTCGAGCTTCTACTTTTAAAAATTCACCTTTCCAGAAACAAGTCTCTCACCGTTGTTACAGACCACCTTCAGCCCCCAGCTGTGCCCTGGACACCATATGTGAATTGATTGCCCCCCATCTATCTTCAGAGCTCGTACTATTAGGTGACCTAAACTGGGACATGCTTAACACCCCGGCCGTCCTACAATCTAAGCTAGATGCCCTCAATCTCACACAAATTATCAAGGAACCTACCAGGTACAACCCTAAATCCGTAACCATGGGCACCCTCTTAGATATCATCCTGACCAACTTGCCCTTTAAATACACCTCTGCTGTCTTCAACCAGGATCTCAGTGATCATTGCGTCATTGCCTGCTTGCGTAATGGGTCCGCGGTCAAACGACCACCCCTCATCACTGTCAAACGCTCCCTAAAACACTTCAGCAAGCAGGCCTTTCTAATCGACCTGGCCCAGGTATCCTGGAAGGATATTGACCTCATCCCGTCAGTAGAGAAGGCCTGGTTGCTCTTTAAAAGTGCTTTCCTCTCCATCTTAAATAAGCATGCCCAATTCAAAAAATGTTGAACTAAGAACAGATATAGCCCTTGGTTCACCCCAGACTTGACTGCCCTTGACCAGCACAAAAACATCCTGTGGCGTTATGCATTAGCATCAGATAGCCCCCGCGATATGCAACTTTTCAGGGAAGTCAGGAACCAATATACTCAGTCAGTTAGGAAAGCTAAGGCTAGCTTTTTCAAACAGAAATGTGCATCCTGTAGCACTAATTCCAAAAAGTTTGGGGACACTAAAGTCCATGGAGAATAAGAGCACCCACCTCCCAGCTGCCCACTGCACTGAGGATGGGAAACTGTCACCACCGATAAATATATGATAATTTCAATAAACATTTTTCTAAGGCTGGCCATGCTTTACACCTAGCTACCCCTACCCCGGCCAACATCTCAGCACCCCCTGTAGCAAGCCTCCCCAGCTTCTCCTTCACCCAAATCCAGACAGCTCATGTTCTGAAAGAGCTAAAAAATCTGGATCCCTACAAATGATCTAGGCTAGACAATCTGGACCATCTCTTTCTAAATTTATCAGCCGAAATTGTTGCAACCCCTATTACTAGCCTGTTCAACCTCTCTTTTGTATCGTCTGAGATTCCCAAAGATTGGAAAGCTGCCACGGTCATCCCCCTCTTCAAAGGGGGAGACACTCTAGACTCCTGTTATAGACCTATATACATCCTGCCCTGCCTTTCTAAAATCTTCGAAAGTAAAGTTAACAAACAGATCCCCAACCATTTCGAATCCCACCGTACCTTCTCCACTATGCAATCTGGTTTCCAAGCTGGTCATGGGTGCACCTCAGCCACGCTCAAGGTCCTAAACGATATCATAACCGCCATTGATAAAAGACAGTACTGTGCAGCCGTCTTCATCGACCTGGCCAAGGCTTTCAGCTCTGTCAATCACCGCACTCTTATAGGCAGATTCAATATCCTTGGTTTCTCAAATGACTGCCTCGTCTGGTTCACCAACTACTTTGCAGACAGAGTTCAGTGTGTCAAATCGGAGGGCCTGTTGTCCAGACCTCTGGCAGTCTATGGGGGTGCCACAGGGTTCAATTCTCGGGCCGACTCTTTTCTCTGTATATATCAATGATGTCGCTCTTGCTGCTGATAATTCTCTGATCCACCAAATCACTGAAGCTGGAGTCTTATATCTCCCTTTCTAACTTTAAGCATCAGCTGTCAGAGCAGCTTACCGATCACTGTACACAGCCAATCTGTAAATAACACACCCAACTACCTCACCCCTATATTATTACTGACCCTCTTGCTCTTTTGCACCCCAGTATCTCTACTTGCACATCATCATCTGCACATATATCACTCCAGTATTAATGCTAAGTTGTAATTATTTTGCCTCTATGGCCTATTTATTGCCTACCTCCCTACTCTTCTACATTTGCACACACTGTACATAGATGTTTCTATTGTGTCATTGACTGTACCTTTGTTTATGTGTAACTCTGTTGTTTGATTTGTGTCACAATGCTTTGCTTTATCTTGGCCAGGTCGCAGTTGTAAATCAGAACTTTTTCTCAACTGGCCTACCTGGTTAAATAAAGGTGAAGGAAAAAAAAGTAAGAAATAGGAATCTTATCCAGCTAGTTAGCTATGGAAATATCTTAGTGCTAAAGATAACAGTTTCTTCCAGCACAAACTCCAAAGGATTACGTTGTTACACCTCACGTTGACACCTTTGCCAAGCAGTGACCGCTGACGATAATCAGACTGATTTGAACACAAGCTCTTCCCTTTACCCACTCTCACCCCTTTTTTAAGAGGTTCAGAGAGCAAGCTGGCAGAGACACAGCAGAGGCCATTGAATAGATGAAAGAAGAGGGGGATGGGGAGAAGGAGAAGATAAAAGAGGCAATAGACTGAGGATGGGCTGACGAGTGATGGGATAAGGGGACAACGGAACTGGTCCACTGCAGATGCAGCCATGGATGCCAGGTTTCTCAATGTATGTGTGTGTGTGCACGTGCGTCTATCTATCCATCTGTCTGCCTGCCAGCCTGTCTGTCTGTGTGAGACTCAGGCCACCTTATGGCACAGGTTATGGCACATAAGTTATTAACAGACAATACAGTTTCACAACCAGATTCCACAACCTCCAGTGTGGTGTGGACTATGCAGTCAATACCACCCTCTGGACTGTATTAGGATGATGGACAGGAGGAGGAAGAGGAGGAGGTAGAGATATTTACTGCTGAAGGAGCTTCCTGCCTTGGGACATAAGTGTTGCTAAAAATAATCCTGTCTGTGTCTGTCTCTCTTTTCTCCAGATGTGCTTTTCATCAGGGAGCTACGCAGGAGAAAAACACCACGTTTTACGAGACAGAGGAAGATAGAGAGAGAGAAGGAAAGAAAAAGAAAGAAAATAAGAGAATGAAAAAGAGACAAAAGAGAGAAAGAGACAGAAAGAGAGAGGGAGACAGAGGAGATGTATAGGCCTACTCCCCAGACTGTTTTTCCAGAGCACGGAGCGTTGCCATAGAGCTGACCGTCAGGGACACCCTGACCTATGGGAGTGATGCTGGAGGGACCCACCACAGTCTACAGTCACTGGATCACAATCAGATGCGATCCACCACAGTGTGTATAATATTATAGACTCTCATTGTTTTCCATAATGTTTCTGAGAAACTGATGTCTGTCTTATGTATCGTTCTAGTTGACCATTAAAAGGTTCCTCACTCTAGTCTCGAACAACAAGTAGCCTTCCAGTCCCACTCTCTGTGCTCCATCCATGTGCCCCTCCTCCACCGTCTTGTTTTCAAGGTCCATTTCACTGTGAGCAGATTGGGTAATACTGTAGATTTCACCCATGAAGATATTTCTGCCTCCACCTCTTAAAATGATTATTTGGGATTTTGGCAATGAAGCCCTTTATCTACTTCCCCAGAGTCAGATTAACTCGTGGATACATGCCATTTTTATGTCTCGGCATGCAGTTTGAAGGAAGATGCTAACAAGCTTAAGCGCAATTGCTAACTAGCGTTAGCGCAATGACTGGAAGTCTATGGTAACCAGTGGAGGCTGGTGGGAGGAGCTATAGGAGGACAGGCTCATTGTAATGGCTGAAATTAAATAAGTGGTATCAAACATATGGAAACCATGTCTGACTCCGTTCCATTAATTCCATTCCAGCCATTCCTGTCCTCCTATAGCTCCTCCCACCAGCCTCTTCTGATGGCAACAGTAAGTCAGATCATTCTGAAACCTGGATGAAGAAACATTGTCCAACACACACTTCAACATCCTTGTCTGAAGTCCTAACCAACCCATCCAAAACTAAACCCCTTCACTGAAGACACACACACAGTAGGACCTCAAGCATAAACCGAGTCAAACAGCAAAGAGTCATCATGACGTCATGCCAGCTGTTACCATAGATTCTCCAATCATTGCGCTAACGCTAGTTTGCAAAACTACCTCTAACTTCCTTCATACTGGACGCAGAGACATAGAAATGGTATCCACAAGTCCATCTGACTCTGGGGAAGTAGATACATTGTTCTTGTCAAAATCCCAAAGTATCCCTTTAAGGGATCCCAATGGGATCTCCAAAGAGTCCTGCTAAACCGGTTGAGAAACACGCTCTTAACTCCATGATCCAAGCCGTATCTTTATTCCTTCACTCACTCCCTTCCCTCATTGCCTTAGTTTGCATTATTTTCTGTCCCTCTCTCTCTCCCTTTTGTTTTCCCTCTCCTGCTATCCCTTGCTCCCCTCCACCCGGTCCTTACAAGATAAAGCTGAACACAGTGTTCTCCTCAACTCGCATGTTTGTCTTCTTTGCTCGGTATTCGCCTGCAGAGTGTTCCTTACACAGAGCCAAGATAGACTTTTTTTCTTCTCCTTCTATAGTATTATTCTCCCCTTCCCTCCGTTCCTCCCATTCTCTGTAGTAATAATAATAATTGGAATCGTTCATTTCGGGGTTTAGGAGGCGACCGCAGGTTAGCACAGGCCTCTGAAAGCACATGGGAACTCAGAGCCACCACAGCCATGACAGACCGGCAGGCGGACACAGACGGACGGACAGACCGCTGTAACGATGGTGTTCATTCAAGACTCAAGAGCAATACAATATAATCAGTAGGAATAGCATGCCATGGTGAAGAGCATCACGCAACAACCATGTATTCAACAACAAATACCCTGCACACAATGTCCACATCTAAATAATCCGGTCCCATACATATTCGAGTCTACACATGTATCATATAACATAGCCTAAACACAACACAGATTGTATCTAGGCTATATACAGTACATTCCTAGCCTGGTCCCAGATCTGTTTGTGCTGTCTGGCCAACAATGACCATAGGAGTTGACAAGACAGCACGAACAGATCTGGAACCAGGCTAGTACACACTCCTACATCCACATCCTACATCTCCCCAAATAAAACTAGACTCATATCCCCATATCACAAGGGCCCACTGTTTTTTTTAACAATAGCTCCACTGCTATTATGGTAAAGCTGACAGTAATCTTCAGGTTGTCCAGATGACGGGCAAGGATATCTGTGCCATCTGCCAACCCAGAGAAGCACAGCAGCCAAGCAGGATTACTGCCTCACTGACACACTGATCTACTAGGAGAGAGAGAGAACAAGAGAGAGAGAGAAAGAGAGAAGGGAGGGAGCATATGCTGATCTGCGCATATTGATTGACTAGACAATTGTGTATGTGAATTAATCTGAAAAGAGTATCTGTGAGTGTGTGTTAGATCTAGCACACAGTACACTTAGCTTTAGTACTGTGTATATGAACACGCACATCCCATGACAGTGATCAGCAGACTGTAGTGTGTACGTTAAAGCTATGGGATCTGCTTCTGTTAATCTGAAGAGAGGAAACCCACTCTGTTATGTGTGTTGGAGATATAAGAGGATTAACTGTACGCCCCTCCCTCCCTCCAGAGAGCTTTGGAAATTCCAACCCATCCACCCCCATTCACTGTCTGTCACTAACTTCCCCATTCTCCCTCACTCACCCATATATGGAGAACTCACCTTCTCTCATCCAAATATGGGGGAATTGGGGACCTATAGTAACTCACTTTCTCCCAAATGTGAATGCCTCGCTCACCTTGATCAAAATATGGAGGACTAACTCACCCACTCTAAAATCCAGGCTAACTTTACTTACCCATACTAACCCCTGTACACAGAGGTATATCCTATCAACTCATCAGGCAGTAAGTCAGATCATTCTGAAACCTGGATGAAGAAACATTGTCCAACACACACTTCAACATCCTTGTCTGAAGTCCTAACCAACCCATCCAAAACTAAACCCCTTCACTGAAGACACACACACAGTAGGACCTCAAGCATAAACCGAGTCAAACAGCAAAAAGAGTGAGGAAACATCTTACATTAACAGCCTTCTTTAATACATTCAGAAAATAGACTTTGTGGTTATGAAGGACCTTATTGAAGGCAGATGCTAGGCTGAGTTAGGTCCCGTGTGGCTCAGTTGGTAGAGCATGGCGCTTGCAACGCCAGGGTTGTGGGTTCATTCCCCACGGGGGGACCAGGATGAATATGTATGAACTTTCCAATTTGTAAGTCGCTCTGGATAAGAGCGTCTGCTAAATGACTTAAATGTAAATGTAAATGAGTTAGCTCAGCCCACTGATGACATGGACTTGGACACAGAAACATCAGGCTTACACACCACTGGCAGACACATGGCAACGTGCTTGGCGTTCGACCACCCCATCTGCTTCACAAACACAGACAGTGGCGTCATCAATGTGCACAAAGTTTCAAAACATGGCACCCGGCTGGGAGCCCAGACTTGAACCCAGACCAAGCTGGAGAAAGAAGAGAGAAAGACAGAGAGATAGATGGAGAGAAAGGAGAGAGTTGGGTGGAGATACATAGAGAGAGAGACAGAGAAAGACAGAGAGAGACACAGAGAAAGACAGAGGGAGAGAGAGTTAGGTGGAGATACATAGAGAGAGAGACAAAGAAAGACAGAGAGAGATAGAGGGAGAGCTAGGTGGAGATACATTGTGAGAGAGACAGAGAAAGAGAAAGAAAGAAGGAGAGAGAGAGATGCAGGAGACTTTTCCTGTCAGTGATTATGGTGATATAAATAGACTGTTTCCCAATAATACCCAGTGTCCATTTCCAAGCAGTACTTCATCTCCTCATGCTTTGCTTTCCTTTCATTCCCTCTCTCAACTTGTGGGTGGGAGACCAGTGACAGGTGGGTGTTTGGTTGAGTGCAGAATGAGAGGCAGAAGACAGGATGAGTAAATGGAGTGAGAGAATACTGTAAGTGTGTGAGATGGGTAGTGAGTTAAAGGGGTTATGGGGTGAGTGTGTTGGAGCTAGATTAGAGGAGAAGAACGTGGTGAAATCTCCAGCTGTGCCAGCAGCTGTGGTCCATCCCCTGATGCTGAGAGGGATTTAGGCCTGATGGCCAACACTACATACCACAGAGCAGATCCCTGTGGCGCAATAATCCCTAGACAGACACACACAGAGACACACAAACACACAGACGAATAAACACACACACACACAGACTAACACTTTCTATCTTTCATACTCTCTTTCTTTCTGTCTCTCTCGCTCTCTACAACACTGTTATAACATTATCTTCCTGACTTGAACCAGCAATTTAAACACTTGTAGAGAACCCTGAGAACCCGGTAGTACCGTCAACTGGGGGAGGTGAAATGACCCAAACCACTACCCAGCCTGCAGTGAGAGTTCAAGAGTCTTTGTTCTCCAGCACCAGCCGGTTAAAATAAATATCGACATTCCTCCTTCCAAATGAATGGCTGCAGTTATGAAGTCCGCTGACTGGCACTGAGCACAAAAGGGCTCCCAGAGGACAAATGGAATTGGTTCACTGACATATTGCTAATGATCCAGAAACAAACATTCAAAACCTCCATCTACTTTACATAGACACAGGCATCAGTGGGATGCTGTGTGTCTTCCGTTAGACCGGAGTTCAAATACTATTTGAAATAGTTTCAAATATTTTATCTGGGCTTGATTGAGCTTGCCTGGCATTGTTCTTTAATCTTTAGTTTTATAACATCTCGCTCCATACTGTTTGTATATGCCACATTCGGATGTTGCTGCCATGGATTCCATGATGTCTGTCTAATCCTACAGATAATGTCACTGGAAGAGGGATTGGAGTGTGAGTTGGCACATGAGTGATAGAGATTGTAATCATGTCCTATCTGTAAGCGTTTAAAGTAATTAGTCTCTCTCTCTCTCTCTCTCTCTCTCTGAATAATTGCCCTGGCACAGTCAGAACATTACTAGCGAGAACAGGTTCAGGTTGCCAGGATCCAGCCCCTCTGAGAGCTCGCCTGCTGTGAGGATGACAGATATACTGGGACTTTTTATGTGTGGGCCATTGGCCAGCCTCATCACACCTTGCGGCCCATTGTTACAGCACCTAAGCTCACTTTAGGTTTAGTGATGCAGCCTCATCAGTGTTGGAGACATATGTTTTGTTATTAGCTGGTGTATCCCTATTCATGGTAACACTATATTTACTATATAGTCCATCTGTAGATGCTCAGCAAACTATCATTAAGGGTGTGTGTGTGTGTGTGTGTGTGTGTGTGTGTGTGTGTGTGTGTGTGTGTGTGTGTGTGTGTGTGTGTGTGTGTGTGTGTGTGTGTGTGTGTGTGTGTGTGTGTGAGTGAATGCAGGCATGTATGCATCTGTGTGTGTATAGATTTTTCACCTAAATACTGCTTTCGATGATCAACCGGGTGGAGAATTGTATTAATCATTGCTCTACAGAGGATCTGTCTGCCGCTCCATACAGTGACCAAGCAGATCACAACACAACCTCATCACCAGCCCTACATACAATAAGCTCAGCTTGATCAGTTTAGTGGGCTGTTTCCATGTAGATTCACCCAGCATGATTCTTCATATTGGAGAATGGACTCTGTATATAAGCCCTATTCAAATACTCTTGAAATGTATCCTTCCTACAATCATGTCATGATAGATCACTGATTGATTATCTCAAGCAAGGGAGGAAGGAACACTTCATAGAGCAAAGAGCTTACATACTGCAGAGAGCAGACACAGTGTGCTTCCCAAAAGTCTGAAGTGGCTTCTCCCTCTTCTTATTTTATTCATTCAGTGTGAAAGAACTAGACAAGTGAAAGCAAAAGCACATAGGAATCAATTAACTTGCACTTTTTTTTTTTTACTGTTTAATAGTCCCTTAGTCACTCATCTTGCTATTTTCTCCTTACCTCTTGAGTTGGTCGCCATGTCTGCCACCTTCTGAAAGGCATCTAGAAATGTCACTATTGCCAGAACTGTAGTCCTACAAGTACACAGAAGGACACAGCAGTCAGTATTCAACCTCAACAGCGACTAGAAACTATGAATAGACCAGAATGTCAACACTGGACAGTTAGAGTAGCCAGTCTACTGAGCAGGTTCACATTTATTGGGATTCATTTTGTCCTGGAGACAGAGCTGTGCAAAGTATATTGTGAATATGTATGAAAACAAAATTAGCTTAGTGGTCTTAATTTAACGTTAGGGTTAGGCATAAGGTTAGCAGTGTGGTTCAGGCTAGGGTTCAGGTTAGGGTTCAGGTTAGGTTTAAAATCAGATGTTATGACTTTGTGGCTGTGCCAGCTAGTGACTACCCTGCAGAGCTGCCTCCAGTACATATGTCATCCCACTAAATGCCAACTTGCATCTATTGAAGGTGGGATGGATAGGACATGATAGTCAGTCTCAGACATACTGTAGATAGTAAAGAATCAAGGTCTCACCTGAGTTGGGAGTGTAGTTTAGTGGCCTTGGCACTGAAGTCTTCCCACACTGGATATGAACTCTGGATGAAAGAGGAATCAAATGTTAGTTAAAACCTTTGGCACCACACACACACACACATCATGTGTTGTTCCAGTGGACCAGCACTTTGGAACACCTTCTGTGCTCAGCCTTCTCATATGACTCAGAACAACATAATACATCACCATCCAATCAAGCTTGTATATTCTCTCTTACCTAACCATGCTGAAAATACAGTTGACTCACTGTTGACTCACTGCAGGGCAAAGCTGGGGTGTGTGGGAGGGAGGGGGGAATATGAGAGGGCAGGTAGTGTGCCTGCTCTATAAGGAATCATGTTGGATCAGAATTCCCTGAGGACACGCAGCCAGCCTCCTTCCAGCCCTGAGCCCCAGCAGCAGCCTGCCTCCCTCCATGCCTGGACCCCAGCAGCAGCCTGCCTCCCTCCAGCCCTGAGCCCCAGCAGCAGCCTGCCTCCTTCCAGCCCTGAGCCCCAGCAGCAGCCTGCCTCCTTCCAGCCCTGAGCCCCAGCAGCAGCCTGCCTCCTTCCAGCCCTGAGCCCCAGCAGCAGCCTGCCTCCTTCCAGCCCTGAGCCCCAGCAGCAGCCTGCCTCCTTCCAGCCCTGAGCCCCAGCAGCAGCCTGCCTCCTTCCAGCCCTGAGCCCCAGAAGCAGCCTGCCTCCTTCCAGCCCTGAGCCCCAGCAGCAGCCTGCCTCCTTCCAGCCCTGAGCCCCAGCAGCAGCCTGCCTCCTTCCAGCCCTGAGCCCCAGCAGCAGCCTGCCTCCTTCCAGCCCTGAGCCCCAGCAGCAGCCTGCCTCCTTCCAGCCCTGAGCCCCAGCAGCAGCCTGCCTCCCTCCAGCCCTGAGCCCCAGCAGCAGCCTGCCTCCTTCCAGCCCTGAGCCCCAGCAGCAGCCTGCCTCCTTCCAGCCCTGAGCCCCAGCAGCAGCCTGCCTCCTTCCAGCCCTGAGCCCCAGCAGCAGCCTGCCTCCTTCCAGCCCTGAGCCCCAGCAGCAGCCTGCCTCCTTCCAGCCCTGAGCCCCAGCAGCAGCCTGCCTCCTTCCAGCCCTGAGCCCCAGCAGCAGCCTGCCTCCTTCCAGCCCTGAGCCCCAGCAGCAGCCTGCCTCCTTCCAGCCCTGAGCCCCAGCAGCAGCCTGCCTCCTTCCAGCCCTGAGCCCCAGCAGCAGCCTGCCTCCTTCCAGCCCTGAGCCCCAGCAGCAGCCTGCCTCCTTCCAGCCCTGAGCCCCAGAAGCAGCCTGCCTCCTTCCAGCCCTGAGCCCCAGCAGCAGCCTGCCTCCTTCCAGCCCTGAGCCCCAGCAGCAGCCTGCCTCCTTCCAGCCCTGAGCCCCAGCAGCAGCCTGCCTCCTTCCAGCCCTGAGCCCCAGCAGCAGCCTGCCTCCTTCCAGCCCTGAGCCCCAGCAGCAGCCTGCCTCCTTCCAGCCCTGAGCCCCAGCAGCAGCCTGCCTCCTTCCAGCCCTGAGCCCCAGCAGCAGCCTGCCTCCTTCCAGCCCTGAGCCCCAGCAGCAGCCTGCCTCCTTCCAGCCCTGAGCCCCAGCAGCAGCCTGCCTCCTTCCAGCCCTGAGCCCCAGCAGCAGCCTGCCTCCCTCCATGCCTGGGCCCCAGCAGCAGCCTGCACTCTTAGAAAAACATTTGCTATCTAGAACCTAAAAGGGTTCTTCAGCTGTCCCCATAGGATAACCCTTTGTTAGAACCCTTTTGGGTTCTACATGGAACTCAAAAGGCTTCTACCTAGAACCAAAAACTGTTCTACCTGGAACCCAAAAGGGTTCTCCTATGGGGACAACCGAAGAACCCTTTTTTCTAAGAGTGTGCTTCCCTTCAGGCCCCAGCAGCAGCCTGCCTCCCTCCCGGCCCCAGCAGCAGCCTGCCTCCCTCCCGGCCCCAGTAGCAGCCTGCCTCCCTCCCTCCAGGCCCCAACCAAAACACAAAACACGCTTAGGATCGGAGCCCAGCCTGAGCCTTATAGAGCCCAGGGAGAGGGACACAGGCTGTCTATATACATATTCACCAGCTTCTCTTGCAGCGAAGTGAAAAGACTGCAGAGAAAGGGGAAAATAGGCAAAAGAAACATCCCAGATCATTCACTCAACTCCTATTTCTCTCGTCATCATATCCAAGAAGAGATCATTCCCTGTTTTCAAGATATCTTTCTATGAGAAAATGAACTCCTCACAAAGTGATCAAGTTTCACTATTAAGACTATCACATTCACGATTAAAATGTTTTTCCCATGCTTCGCCATTCTCCGTCTGTCTTCACTGGACTGCAACAGGTGGCTAATTAGCTTTTCAGCCCTAGGCATGCTGACAATGGCAGGAGGAGGCTGAGACAGGACAGCTGAGGGTGCAGGGTGAAAGCAGGGTTAAGATATCAATGCAGTGCATTGAAGAAAGATGCACACACACACACAAACACAGCTCCCCAAATCCAGGCAGATCCTTCCTTCCTCAGTTAATGAATTCATCTGAAGGGAGCAGAGCAGGCTGTTATACAACTGCATCAGGTGCTAGCGGCTTGTCTGTGTCATGTTGCACTGTTGGATATAGGGGAGTCAGTGATACACTGGCAGAGTTAGCTCTCAACAGGCTGTGACACTGACAGTGTGTACCTAGCCTACACCAGGTTCAGCCATACGGCTAATTCTGTCCTTGACTGGCCCGGGAGGAAGTCAAGCACTATGCACCAGGGTAGTATTCATTAGGCACCAAACGGTAGAAAACTGAATAAAACAGGGAGGAACTACTTGGACTTGTTCAATAAGAAACGCTAATTTACATTATCCGTTGCAAAACACTTGATGTTTTCCATTGCATGCCCTAGTGAATACGAGCCAGATGAGCTGACTGCTGAGTAAGGTTTTCTGTATCTGGACCATTGATTCCAGCTGATTATCAATAGGTCCCTTTCTCTAAATGTTGTCTTTCTCCCGTAGACACAATGACAAAAGAATAATGTATGAAATGCTGATATTTAGTGCTGATCTCATTGAGCATCTTACAGTGCTTGGCAAACTACGCCCCATAAATAGATGGTATGGCCATGGCCAATTAGCCACTGTGAGTAGATGATCAATATCAGGGATCAGAGTAGGAGTGCTGATATAGGGAACATTTAGCCTTTTAGATTATAATGAATGGACCAGGGGGGCCCTGATCCTAGATCAGCACACCTACTCAGAGATGTACATTTTATCAATAGACACACATAATACTGTGTACCTGATGACATGACCTTACTTAACCTAGTAAGTAATTGAGTTCAAATTCGACTTTATAATTTCAGGTTTGGATCCCAGCCTGAGCCTCTTATAGAGGCAGAGAAGCCTAGAGAGAGGAAGGACATAAATTATTCTATATATACTTACACATTTTTTATATACAGTGGGGCAAAAAATAATTTAGTCAGCCACCAATTGTGCAAGTTCTCCCACTTAAAAAGATGAGAGAGGCCTGTAATTTTCATCATAGGTACACTTCAACTATGACAGACAAAATGAGAAAAAAAAATCCAGAAAATCACATTGTAGGATTTTTTATTTTTTAACCTACAAACAAGCAAGATTTCTGGCTCTCACAGACCTGTAACTTCTTCTTTAAGAGGCTCCTCTGTCCTCCACGCGTTACCTGTATTAATGGCACCTGTTTGAACTTGTTATCAGTATAAAAGACACCTGTCCACAACCTCACAGTCACACTCCAAACTCCACTATGGCCAAGACCAAAGAGCTGTCAAGGGACACCAGAAACAAAATTGTAGACCTGCACCAGGCTGGGAAGACTGAATCTGCAATAGGTAAACAGCTTGGTTTGAAGAAATAAACTGTGGGAGCAATTATTAGGAAATGGAAGACATACAAGACCACTGATAATCTCCCTCGATCTGGGGCTCCACGCAAGATCTCACCCCGTGGGGTCAAAATGATCACAAGAACGGTGAGCAAAAATCCCAGAACCACACGGGGGGACCTAGTGAATGACCTGCAGAGAGCTGGGACCAAAGTAACAAAGCCTACCATCAGTAACACACTACGCCGCCAGGGACTCAAATCCTGCAGTGCCAGACGTGTCCCCCTGCTTAAGCCAGTACATGTCCAGGCCCGTCTGAAGTTTGCTAGAGAGCATTTGGATGATCCAGAAGAAGATTGGGAGAATGTCATATGGTCAGATGAAACCAAAATATAACTTTTTGGTAAAAACTCAACTCGTCGTGTTTGGAGGACAAAGAATGCTGAGTTGCATCCAAAGAACACCATACCTACTGTGAAGCATGGGGGTGGAAACATCATGCTTTGGGGCTGTTTTTCTGCAAAGGGACCAGGACGACTGATCCGTGTAAAAGGAAAGAATGAATGGGGCCATGTATCGTGAGATTTTGAGTGAAAACCTCCTTCCATCAGCAAGGGCATTGAAGATGAAACGTGGCTGGGTCTTTCAGCATGACAATGATCCCAAACACACCGCCCGGGCAACGAAGGAGTGGCTTCGTAAGAAGCATTTCAAGGTCCTGGAGTGGCCTAGCCAGTCTCCAGATCTCAACCCCATAGAAAATCTTTGGAGGGAGTTGAAAGTCCGTGTTGCCCAGCAACAGCCCCAAAACATCACTGCTCTAGAGGAGATCTGCATGGAGGAATGGGCCAAAATACCAGCAACAGTGTGTGAAAACCTTGTGAAGACTTACAGAAAACGTTTGACCTCTGTCATTGCCAACAAAGGGTATATAACAAAGTATTGAGAAACTTTTGTTATTGACCAAATACTTATTTTCCACCATAATTTGCAAATAAATTCATTAAAAATCCTACAATGTGATTTTCTGGATTTTTTTTTCTCATTTTGTCTGTCATAGTTGAAGTGTACCTATGATGAACATTACAGGCCTCTCTCATCTTTTTAAGTGGGAGAACTTGCACAATTGGTGGCTGACTAAATTATTTTTTGCCCCACTGTAAGGTTTATAACTAGGACCAATACTTGTTCCTGGTCAGATCATGTGACACTTTCTATATTTATATAGTTTATAACTGGGGCCCAGAGTTGTTCCTGGTCAGATTGTGTGGTCAAGAAAAACTCATAGTCCTATTTATGGCCAATCCTTGTACTCCATATTACCATGCCTGTTCACACTTTCCATCTGTTGTACAACAGACCAAACTAGGCCACTGCTCGACCTATGTGAACTTGTCCTGCTTGACCTGAATAGGCTCCCCTCCCCTCCCTGTATCTAATTATAAAGAGAGACATCATAATATTTGGTGGTGGACACTGCATTGTGACCATAATCTTGCGAGCCAGACCATGGTCAACATGGATCACGGCCTAGTGGCCAAGGTGGCCATTTCATTTGACACAATGTCTTTGTCAAAGAGCTGCTTTCCTGGATGAGAAGGGGTCGCCAAATTGGATCAATTAACCCCTCTCCATTATTGGCCTGATGTTAGACACTGGAAAATGTGTAGGCACACACACACACACAAAACTAAAAACATGTTATGGGTTATGTGATCAGTGTGTTGTTATGTCCCTGTCACAGCAGTTGTTTGTCATGTTTTGTTATGATTAGGTTAGGGAGCTGCCATATATCCAATAAGACATCCACAATTACAGTTGTTTGTTGTAACAATTACTGATTTAGCAGTGGATCAGTTGGAACACTGTCTAATCTATTCAGTCATTACTCTGATATTCAGTTGACTTCCTTTTAAAGTATGTTTAATTCTTGAAAAGTACAGGCTAAGTCATATTTTCAATGGAACAATTGTATAACAAATTTTGCACAACAAATTCTGTAGCCTATAACCTACAAATATTAACTCAAACTATCAACAGCTTGATTATATTCAAAGACATGTTGGTCGTCATCAGAACAGCTGCTCCCCTACAAATCTGCACACTCTAGGCAAATAACATAAAGGAAAAATATTTATCACAATTTATTCTTTCTCATAGCCAGTGTGGGGGTACGGAATATGAGAGGAAACAATGGCAGTAAATTGAGTCAGATTATCCATGCAATAGGTCGGAAAAAACTGTCGACTTCATCGAGCTCTGGTACCTTCATGTCGTTGACGATAGCTTGGAATAATCCACCCAACGCTCCACACTCCTTTTCCACTGACTCCATTATCACAGTCGTCTTCTAACGATGACTGAATGCGAGAAAATAAATGTCCATACGCGCTAAATATTCACACATCAGATATCACGATATTTTAATAAACTCTTCGTTGTCCTTCACTCTCCAAGCCAGTCGCGGAGGATGCGAAACTCCCGGCTAGAGGGCAGACAAAAATAAATCTGCTACTCTATGGCACCGGGCTGACGCACGGCGGTTGCTCTCTCTGCTCGGACGCGAGTGATGGAGAGGCAAAATCCTCGTTCCGATTCCCACCAGTCTACAAACTGCGAAAAGAAGAGCAGGGTGAGTTTGGGTCAACGTCTATTTTCATTTTCGGTTGATAATCACGGGCAAATGTAGGGTACCACGACAGGCAGTCGGTCACAGCTCTGAATGTGGGGCACGCTCTCTTGTAGAGGAACAGATGTCTTGAAGCTGGGGTTCAGTGATTCGATCCATGGGAATTGAAGGGGGGCGGTCTTTTTTTTGTCACATGAAGCGTGGAGGGAGGGACACCTCCTATCCAAACAAAAGTGAATCTGTCTTCTCATTCAAGGATACTCTGAAGAGCAAAATAAAGGATATCCTCAGCTTTCAGCATGCACGAGCATGTTCATCATATACTGTATCAGTCTGGAGTTATTGTTACAAGCAATACAATGTAGCCTATAATACACAGTAACAATGAATCAACACTGACTACACCATGCATGCACATATGCATAGTGTGTTATTTCAAGCAAATATGTTATTTCAAGTTAAAGGAACCTCAACCTCTTTAGGCTATAAATAAATACTTTTTGTTGGCCTTTTGACTCTTAAATATGCCAATTTTACTGGGGGGGGAATAAAAAACGGAAAGATGCTTATTAAATTGAACATAGTTTAAGCAAAACATTTTTGGGAATTTTGCAGCAAAAAAGACAAACAGGTGAAATCATTTTTCACAGTTTCTTCTCCCTCAAGGAAAGTACAACAACTTTCTATTTCACTACGGTATATCATCGGCTGAATAAATAATATGCCTATGTATGCACACTGTATCCCCCACAGTGCATATACAGTACCAGTCAAAAGTTTACACACACCCACTCATTCAAGGTTTTTTCTTTATTTGTACTATTTTCTACATTGTAGAATAATAGTGAAGACATCACAGCTATAAAATAACACATATATCATGTAGTAACCAAAAAAGTGTTTAACAAATCAAAATATATGTTATATTTAAGATTCTTCAAAGTATCTACCCTTTGCCTTGATGACAGCTTTGCACACTCTTGGCATTCTCATTACCAGCTTTACCTGAAATGCTTTTCCAACAGTTTTGAAGGTGTTCCCACATATGCTGAGCACTTGTTGGCTGCTTTTACTTCACTCTGCGGTCCAACTCATCCCAAACCATCTCAATTGGGTTGAAGTTGGGTGATTGTGGAGGCCTGGTCATCTGATGAAGAATCCCAACACTCTCCTTCTTGGTCAAGTAGCCCTTACACAACCTGGAGGTGTGTTGAGTCATTGTCCTGTTGAAAAACAAATGATAGTGGGACTAAGAGCAAACCAGATGTGATGGTGTGGCGTATTGCTGCAGACACCATTCTGTATACATCTGGCCCTTCTTTGGACACTGTGTTAACTAACCTCCAAATGAGCTTCAATGCCATACAACACTCCTTTCATGGCCTCCAACTGCTCTTAAACACTAGTAAAACCAAATGCATGCTTTTCAACCATTCGCTGCCCGCGCCCGCACCCGCCCGCCCGACTAGCATCACTACTCTGGACGGTTCTGACTTAGAATATGTGGACAACTACAAATACCTAGGTGTCTGGCTAGACTGTAAACTCTCCTTCCAGACTCATAGCCAGCAGCATACCACCCTGCATACCACTGCTGGCTTGCTTCTGAAGCTAAGCAGGGTTGGTCCTGGTCAGTCCCTGGATGGGAGACCAGGTGCTGCTGGAAGTGGTGTATGAGGGCCAGTAGGAGGCACTCTTTTCTCTGGTCTAAAAAATATCCCAATGCCCCAGGGCAGTGATTGGGGACACTGCCCTGTGTAGGGTGCTTTCTTTTGGATGGGACGTTAAATGGGTGTCCTGACTCTCTGAGGTCATTAAAGATCCCATGGCACTTGTAAGAGTAGGGGTGTTAACCCCGGTGTCCTGGCTAAATTCCCAATCTGGCCCTCAAACCATCACGGTCACCTAAAAATCCCCAGTTTACAATTGGCTCATTCATCCCCCTCCTCTCCCCTATAACTATTCCCCAGGTCGTTGCTGTAAATGAGAATGTGTTCTCAGTCAACCTACCTGGTAAAATAACAGATAAATAAAATATTAAAACATCGCCAAAATTAAATCTAGAATCGGCTTCCTATTTAGCAACAAAGCCTCCTTCACTCACGCCGCCAAACATACCCTCGTAAAACTGACTATCCTACCGATCTTCGACGATGTCATTTACCAAATAGCTTCCAATACTCTACTCAGCAAACTGGATGCAGTCTATCACAGTGCCATCCGTTTTGTCACCAAAGCCCCTTATACCACCCACCACTGCGACCTGTATGCTCGAGTCGGCTGGCCCTCACTACATATTCGTCGCCAGACGCACTGGCTCCAGGTCATCTATAAGTCTATACTAGGTAAAGCTCCGCCTTATCTCAGCTCACTGGTCACGATAACAACACCCACCCGTAGCACGCGCTCCAGCAGGTATATCTCACTGGTCATCCCCAAAGCCAACAGCTCATTTGGCCGCCTTTCCTTCCAGTTCTCTGCTGCCAATGACTGGAACGAAATGCAAAAATCGCTGAAGCTGGAGACATATCTCCCTCACTAACTTTAAGCATCAGCTGTCAGAGCAGCTAACCGATCACTGCAGCTGTACATAACCCATCTGTAAATAGCCCACCCAATCTTCCTACCTCATCCCCCTATTGTTTTTATTTACTTTTCTGCTCTTTTGCACACCAGTATTTCTACTTGCACATCATCATCTGCTCAGCTATCACTCAAGTGTCAATTTGCTAAACTGTAATTACTTCGCTACTATGGCCTATTTATTGCCTTACCTCCTCACACCATTTGCACACACTGTATATAGACTTTATTTTTTCTATTGTGTCATTGACTGTACGCTTGTCTATTCCATGTGTAACTCTGTGTTGTTGTTTGTGTCGCACTGCTTTGCTTTATCTTGGCCAGGTTGCAGTTGTAAATGAGAACTTGATCTCAACTAGCTTACCTGGTTAAATAAAGGTGAAATATATGTACATATTTTTTAAAGAATGCTGTGGTAGCCATGCTGGTTAAGTGTGCCTTAAATTCTAAATGAATCACTGAAAGTGTCACCAGCGAAGCACCCCCACACCTCCTCCTCCATGCTTCACAGTGGGAAACACACATGCGGAGATCACCTACTCCGCGTCTCACAAAGACACGGCGGTTGGAACCAAAAATCTTACATTTGGACTCATCAGACCAAAGGACAGATTTCCACAAGTCTAATGCCCATTGCTCGTGTTTCTTGGCCCAAGCAAGTCTCTTCGTCTTAATGGTGTCCTTTAGTAGTGGTTTCTTTGCAGCAATCGACCGTGAAGGCCTAATTCACGGTCTCCTCTGAACAGTAGATGTTGAGATGTGTCTGTTACTTGAACTCTGTGAAGCATATATTTGGGCTGCAATTTATGAGGCTGGTAACTCTAATGAACTTATCCTCTGCAGCAGAGGTAACTCTGGGTCTTCCTTTCCTGTGGCGGTCCTCATGAGAGCCAGTTTCATCATAGCGATGACCTTCATGTCTTAAAGTAATGATGGGCTGTCATTTCTCTTTGCTTATTTGAGCTGTTCTTGCCATAATATGGACTTGGTATTTTACCAAATAGGGCTATCTTCTGTATACCACCTCTACATTGTCACAACACAACTGATTGGCTCAAACTCAAACGCATTAAGGAAAGAAATTCCACAAATTAACTTTTAACAAGGCACACCTGTTAATTGAAATGCATTCCAGGTGAGCGCCTCATGAAGCTGGTTGAGAGAATGGCAAAAGTGTGCAAAGCTGTCATCAAGGCAAAGGCTGGCTACTTTGATGAATCTCAAATATATTTTGATTTGTTTAACACTTCTTTGGTTACTACATTATTCCATGTGTTATTTCATAATAGAAAATAATTAAAAATAAGGAAAAATCCTTGAATGAGTAGGTGTGTCCAAACCTTTGACTGGTACTGTATATTATGCTTCACATTACCAAGAGGTCACCAGAGAATCATGTAGATTTAAACACATCATCATGGCCAGTAATTGAGTGGGTACAGGGGACCGGGGTCACCCCGACAGCATTCCCCAAAAACATTGTGTAAAATTATAACCCTGCACATCTGCCAGCAGCACACACACAATGTACACTCATGTACACACACACACACACACACACACACACACACACACACACCTTCCTTGCCTCTTTCCAACCCACAGAAGGACCTCACATCACCTCCCGTCAGTTCAGTCTATCTTGAAATAACATTTAACGACACCTGCATTCTGCTGAAAAGTACACAGAGGAAGAGGTTTCCAAAGACTGAGATTAACAACTTTAAACTAAAGTAAATCATATTTCAGGATCAGAAGTGACATGGCACTATAAATTCAACAAGTACCCTTATTGGTTGAAACTCATAAACCAAATTCCCTATTGGTACAGAGCTTCCTGTTAGAGTGTAAGGTAAATCTCAGCTGGATCCTAAAATGTAACTTTATAATGCGCTAAAGTCATGTATCGATATAGCAATTATTGCATGTGAATCTAATTATAATTGCATAATAATGAATTTGACCAGTTGTTTTTACACAAGTGGAAAAGGAATTTGATCTAACAATACATTTTGTCAATACTACTATTGTACATAAAAATCTCTATATATTTGGATGTATGTGGTCTACTATTTGGCCTACTGTGTTTCCCCAACCACATGGGCAGCCATGAGTCTCTCAGAGGCCTGTCTGTGGGCCTGCAGCCCAGTCAGTCTGAACCACAGAGCTCCCTGGCATCCCTGACAAAACAGCCATAAACAGAAAATATCTTGACACTGACACCACATCCATTCCTCACAACCAACACCCCCAGAGCTCAGCCTCACTGTTCTGCCCTCAGCCCTCCCTCCTCCACGTGTCTGCATCAGTTTCCGTTATTCCCTAATTCAACGAGGGACGGCTTTAGTAGGGGGAAAATGCTAACTCTTCTGTTTCTCCTCACTCTTCGTAAGACTGTAAAGCTGTACGACTTATATCAATCATCCACTCTAAATGTGTCAAGTTGGAGAGACTTTGAAGATGGCGAAAGCTTCCGTATCTTAAGTTTAAGGGTTTCAAACCTGGGCATATATTTATCTGCCATTTTGTGATAAGGCCTGTTTGTTTTTTTACCCTTCAAAAAGGCTATATGTTTTATTTCATTAGAAAGAGGCTGCGAGATAAAGAACAGTTTATCTTTCCAAATATGCGATAAAACAGATATAAACCATGTGATGTTTATTTAAAAATGTGATAACCGCATACAATCAGGGTACCATTTAAATTGAAGTTAACGTGTTGTGTCTTAGCATTCCATTTCATAACAGAGCATAAACCTGGCTGGAACAAGTTTAAAGTTTTTTCACAAACTATCGTGCAACCGGTTGAGGGTGTCTTTGACCAGAAACAGTCCTAATTACTCCTAGAAGACTACTCCATTGGGAACATGCGGTTCTCTCAACCTTGACCTGACCACGAGTGCCCCCTAGCACCCGCGCTCCCCCTCCACCCGCCCGAATCCAAAAAGAGAAAGAAGACAACAGTGATAGACTGTGACCTTTGACCCCCTAGAAATGCCTTACCCATGATTCCTTGGGCCCCCTCTCTCTTGGGTTTATCACCCATGGTGAGGGATAACAAACGTGATGCTGGGGTCTGCTCTGGTGGACAGCGGGCCATATGTCCACTTGATCATAAAATCAATCAGGATTTACAAATTCTCCAAATACTGCCCACGTCTGTTACATAAGTGATCCCTGTATGTCATCCCAAATTAAGTAAATATGTTAACTAAATCAGCTTTGAAGTAGTGTACGCATATCCAGTAACATGCAGGTACAAGAAGTAAAATGATGAGAAAAAATAGATACCTGCACACTGGTGATTACTCCCGTAGTTCTATTGTGCAACGGTTTCGACCTGAAGGTCTTCGTCAGGCTTTAAATAAAAAGAACACACAAGGAGGGACTGTCTCATCATGGCAGATGATTGGGCACAGCTAGGCTGAACTATCGGTGTCCATAATGTGTAAATTTCACACAAGGCTTATAAAGTTACCCTGTAATCCAACTTCACACCATCTGATATTTGGCAGTATACAAATTAAGCAAGAGGTTCCATTGTGTTTGGTGAATCTGTTATTGCATAAACTGATGGACTGAGGCAGGAGGCATTGCCCTGTGGAGGTCTGAATCAAATCATGTACCATAATCATTGGGCCACAAATCATTGGGCCACAAAGATCTCAATAATACACATCTCACATTTAGTCTGATCTATGATAGAAATTAAGAAAATATAACATCATACAGAAAAACAAAGAGTGCAAAACAAAAGGAAAGGCCCTCCACATAGCTGGAAAAACAGCAACAGATGCTTGATTAAGTTAGAATAATATTTTCACTCTTTCTGACAGTTGTATTTAATACTTTCGGTGAGAAACAGATTACGGATGTCCAAAATCCTCACTTAACACCAGAAAAAAAAAGAAGCAGGCCCAACCCATGCCCTTCTCCATGTTAAGCCAATATGAGACGGTGTTAACTTTGACTTCCAGCGTGATCTGCGGTTCAAACCTTTGGCTATAAGAGGAACTTTATCCCACTCCAATCAACTGTAGGCCCCATAGAAGTAACTGCTCTCTGGGGTGCATAGGGGTGGGGTTTTAGTGCACGTCACCAGCACATACCTCCACTATGGATGTGCACCAAAAGGCACCCTATTCCATAGGTAGTGCACTACTTTTTAGTGAAAAGTAGTGTAGTATATATAACCGATGTGAAATGGCTAGCTAGGTAGCGGTGGTGCGCACTAACAGCCTTTCAGTCGGTGACGTCACTTGCTCTGAAACCTTGAAGTAGTGGTTCCCCTTGCTCTGCAAGGGCCGCGGCCTTTGTGGAGCGATGGGTAACGATGCTTCGTGGGTGTCAGTTGTTGATGTGTGCAGAGGGTCCCTGGTTCGCGCCCGGGGCGAGGGAACGGACTAAAGTTAAACTGTTACATATATACAGTGCATTGCGAAAGTATTCACCCCCCGTGGCATTTTTCCTATTTTTGTTGCCTTACAACCTGGAATTAAAATAGATGATTTTTGGGGGGGGGTTCCATTATTTGATTTACACAACATGCCTACCACCTTGAAGATGCAAAATATTTTTTCTTGTGAAACAAACAAGAAAAAAAAACTGAAAACTTGAGCGTGCATAAATATTCACCCCCCCCAAAGTCAATACTTTGTTAGAACCACCTTTTGCAGCAATTACAGCTGCAAGTCTCTTGGGGTGTCTCTATAAGCTTGGCACATCCAGTCACTGGGATTTTTTTGTCCATACTTCAAGGCAAAACTGCTCCAGCTCCTTCAAGTTGGATGGGTTCCGCTGGTGTACAGCAATCTTTAAGTCATACCACAGATTCTCAATTGGATTGAGGTCTGGGCTTTGAATAGGCCATTCCAAGACATTTAAATGTTTCCCCTTAAACCACTCGAGTGTTGCTTTAGCAGTATACTTAGGGTCATTGTCCTGCTGGAAGGTGAACCTCCATCCCAGTTTCAAATCTCTGGAAGACTGAAACAGGTTTCCCTCAAGAATTTCCCTGTATTTAGCACCATCCATCATTCCTTCAATTCTGACCAGTTTCCCAGTCCCTGCCGATGAAAAACATCCCCACAGCATGGTGTTGGATGGTGTTCTCGGGATGATGAGAGGTGTTGGGTTTGCGCCAGACATATCGTTTTCCTTGATGGCCAAAAAGCCCAATTTTAGTCTCATCTGACCAGAGTACCATCTTCCATATTTTGGGGGATTCTCCCACATGCCTTTTGGTGAACACCAAACGTGTTTGCTTATTTTAAGAGAGATGGGATGGACGGTTGTGGGGCGGAAGAGGGGTGGTCGGTGTTGGGGCGGTAGCGGAGAGGAGGGGTGGACGGTTGTGGGGCGGAAGAGGGGTGGTCGGTGTTGGGGCGGTAGAGGAAAGGGGTGGTCGGTGGTGGGGAGGTAGAGGAGAGGAGGGGTGGTCAGTGGTGTGATGGTAGAGAAGAGGGTACAAAAATTGCTTTCCAAACCGTTTCCTGTCTGAGCTAGGGAACAGAACTTGGTGACTTCTGACAGAACCATATCAAGCACCTTAAAAGGGATGGATAACACAACATACACACTCACCGAAGGGTTGGAGGGGACTTAGAGGATGCACATCCTCTGGTTGAGGGGACCTAGGATCCTGGAGGTCAGGGGTCAGTCAAGACCACCTTGTTACATTCTGCAGTTGGTGGAAAATTTGGAGAATCAGATTTCAAAATATGAATGGTAATACTCTGAGTGTATAAAACATTAAGAACACCTGCTCTTTCAATGACAGACTGACCAGGTGAAAGTCATGATCCCTTATTAATGTCACTTGTTAAATCCACTTTAATCAGTGTAGATGAAGGGGTGGAAACAGGTTAAATAAAAAAATACAAGATACAGGTTAAAGAAGGATTTTTAAGCCTTGAGACAATTGAGACATGGATTGCGTATGTGTGCCATTCAGAGAGTGAATGGGCAAGACAAAAGATTTAAGTGCCTTTGAACGGGGTATGGTAGTAGGTGCCAGGTTTGTGTCAAGAACTACAACGCTGCTGGGTTCACGCTCAACAGTTTCCCGTGTGTATCAAGAATGGTCCACCACCCAAAGGACATCCAGCCAACTTGACACAACTGTGGGAAGCATTGGAGTCAACATGGGCCAGCATCCCTGTGGAACGCTTTTGACACCTTGAATTGAGGCTGTTCTGAGGGTAAAAGGTTGGGTGTGCCTCAATATTAAGGTGTTCTTAATGTTTTCTACACTCAGTGTTGATATTTTGAGTAAAGTAAAGGCTTACAATATTAGCTATATATTTGGGGTCTACATGCTGTAGATAATATTGAGATATGATTGAAACACAGAATATCACTCATTATGTTTGATAAATGAAGAGGAAACTGTCGAGGAGTACAATAATACTGGGAGCACCGTTTGTCCTGGAAAACATCTGTTTTTGTGAAGGTGCTGCCCTCTACTGTTATCTGATAGGAAATGATCATAATTGGGGGGTAAGAAGCTTCCTTATTGAACCAATCTTGAAAGTAGCAATACAGGTTTGTATCCAACAAGAGATGGCAAAGGGAACACAAAACACAAAAGCATTTCTCACAAAAGAGTTGACTTATAGTCAGGTGGATTATCCTTTATATAAATATCTACAAAGAGGTATGCATGAAGAAAAAAAACTTCTTTAAACAATGATGTTTTAATAAAAAAATAAATATCCAATGTCAGCAAAATTACAGTAAACGGCTTATTATTTTTTTTTATGTAAAAAATTGTGCAACGTTTACAGACCACCAATGGTTTTTATGTGTCTGCAATCTGTGTCATCAAATAACTGCTCCTGTGCTCACACTTTAGTAAATGGTTTCAGATGTTTGGACCTGTACCATTGTTCATTAAGGTGATAAACAGAAATTGCAAGGAAACATCAGTAGGGGGTCACAGACATGTTTAGACTACACAGCTACACACACATGGAAACGTCCTAGAATTCTAGTCAAAGGACAAACAACGTCTTATCCTAAAAGGACGAACAACGTCTTATCCTAAAAGGACAAACAACGTCTTATCCTAAAAGGACAAACAACGTCTTATCCTAAAAGGACGAACAACGTCTTATCCTAAAAGGACAAACAACGTCTTATCCTAAAAGGACAAACAACGTCTTATCCTAAAAGGACAAACAACGTCTTATCCTAAAAGGACAAACAACGTCTTATCCTAAAAGGACAAACAACGTCTTATCCTAAAAGGACAAACAACGTCTTATCCTAAAAGGACAAACAACGTCTTATCCTAAAAGGACAAACAACGTCTTATCCTAAAAGGACAAACAACGTCTTATCCTAAAAGGACAAACAACGTCTTATCCTAAAAGGACAAACAACGTCTTATCCTAAAAGGACAAACAACGTCTTATCCTAAAAGGACAAACAACGTCTTATCCTAAAAGGACAAACAACGTCTTATCCTAAAAGGACAAACAACGTCTTATCCTAAAAGGACAAACAACGTCTTATCCTAAAAGGACAAACATCGTCTTATCCTAAAAGGACAAACATCGTCTTATCCTAAAAGGACAAACAACGTCTTATCCTAAAAGGACAAACAACGTCTTATCCTAAAAGGACAAACAACGTCTTATCCTAGAAGGACAAACATCGTTGTCTTGACAATCGCTTGATCCAGGAGCCAACAAGAGTGGTATGAAAATAGTTGAAAATGTACACACGTGAGGAGTAAACCCATACAAAAATTACAGTCTGAGAATGTTGGATTAACAGAGGAGGACACTTGTAAAAACAAATGGTGGGTGGGGGTTTGTTTCCATGTGCGACGCTTCACCTTACAGTGCGGTTTCCCTGGACTCAACCACTTGGGGCTGGAAAGACAAGATCTCTGTGAACGTGTGACCTGTGAACAAACAAATGGAGGAAGAGAGAAGACATAAATAACATAGTGTTTACATATAGAAGGATTTTCATTGAAATTCATTGTAGAGAATGAAATCCTGCAACTGTGCATATTGCAGTAGCTCACTGTAAAATCCAATAGCAACACAAACACACTAAAAAAACAAACTGGTCCCTATTGACACGTCTTCCCCTCTGTCCTGGGTTGTATTCATTACGGCACACAGTAGCAAAACGTTTTGCAAATGGAAAACAAAAACAATCGTTGCTATTGGACAAGTTCAGGTAATCTCTCCCTGTTTCAGTCCGTTTCTTCTGTTTGGTGCATAATGAATACAGCCCTCCCCTCCTCCTTACGTTTCCACTGTTCCAAGGGCAAGTCAGAGTTGTCTACCGAGTGGTCGTAAGGCTGGGCCTCAGTCTCCTCCTCTGGCTCGCTAAACTCTGAGAAGTATGGCAGGGCGAGGGCCTCCGCCGCCATCACCCTACTCTCTGGGTCGAGCAGCAGCATGCACTCTATAACTGTCACCGCTGGAGATGAAAGGAAGGGAGATATTGAATAAAATCAAGTAAAATTTCATTTTAAAGTACATCACAGTCTCAATACACTTAACAGAGGGAATACATACAGTGGGGAGAACAAGTATTTGATATACTGCCGATTTTGCAGGTTTTTCTACTTACAAAGCATGTAGAGGTCTGTAATTTTTATCATAGGTACACTTCAACTGTGAGAGACGGAATCTAAAACAAAAATCCCGAAAATCACATTGTATGATTTTTAAGTAATTAAGTAATTAATTTGCATTTTATTGCATGACATAAGTATTTGATACATCAGAAAAGCAGAACTTAATATTTGGTACAGAAACCTTTGTTTGCAATTACAGAGATCATACGTTTCCTGTAGTTCTTGACCAGGTTTGCACACACTGCAGCAGGGATTGTGGCCCACTCCTCCATACAGACCTTCTCCAGATCCTTCAGGTTTCGGGGCTGTCGTTGGGCAATACAGACTTTCAGCTCCCTCCAAAGATTTTCTATTAGGTTCAGGTCTGGAGACTGGCTAGGCCACTCCAGGACCTTGAGATGCTTCTTACGGAGCCACTCCTTAGTTGCCCTGGCTGTGTGTTTCAGGTCGTTGTCATGCTGGAAGACCCAGCCACGACCCATCTTCAATGCTCTTACTGAGGGAAGGAGGTTGTTGGCCAAGATCTCGCATTACATGGCCCCATCCATCCTCCCCTCAATACGGTGCAGTCGTCCTGTCCCCTTTGCAGAAAAGCATCCCCAAAGAATGAGGTTTCCACCTACATGCTTCACGGTTTGGATGGTGTTCTTGGGGTTGTACTCATCCTTCTTCTTCCTCCAAACACGGCGAGTGGAGTTTAGACCAAAAAGCTCTATTTTTGTCTCATCAGACCACATGGCTTTCTCCCATTCCTCCTCTGGATCATCCAGATGGTCATTGGCAAACTTCAGACGGGCCTGGACATGCGCTGGCTTGAGCAGGGGGACCTTGAGTGCGCTGCAGGATTTTAATCCATGACGGCATAGTGTGTTACTAATGGTTTTCTTTGAGACTGTGGTCCCAGCTCTCTTCAGGTCATTGACCAGGTCCTGCCGTGTAGTTCTGGGCTGATCCCTCACCTTTCTCATGATCATTGATGCCCCACAAGGTGAGATCTTGCATGGAGCCCCAGACCGAGGGTGATTGACCGTCATCTTGAACTTCTTCCATTTTCTAATAATTGCGCCAACAGTTGTTGCCTTCTCACCAAGCTGCTTGCCTATTGTCCTGTAGCCCATCCCAGCCTTATGCAGGTCTACAATTTTATCCCTGATGTCCTTACACAGCTCTCTGGTCTTGGCCATTGTGGAGAGGTTGGAGTCTGTTTGATTGAGTGTGTGGACAGGTGTCTTTTATACAGGTAACGAGTTCAAACAGGTGCAGTTAATACAGGTAATGAGTGGAGAACAGGAGGGCTTCTTAAAGAAAAACTAACAGGTCTGTGAGAGCCGGAATTCTTACTGGTTGGTAGGTGATCAAATACTTATGTCATGCAATAAAATGCAAATGAATTACTTAAAAACCATACAATGTAATTTTCTGGATTTTTGTTTTAGATTCCGTCGCTCACAGTTGACGTGTACCTATGATAAAAATTACAGACCTCTACATGCTTTGTAAGTAGGAAAACCTGCAAAATCGGCAGTGTATCAAATACTTGTTCTCCCCACTGTACATCTAAACAGAACAGAGGGAATACATACATCTAAACAGAGAGATAAAGACAGAGAAAGACAGCACACAGTAGTCATGCCGATGGGATTCTGCAGATTCACTATACATTATATGCGATGGTGATAGTTTTACCCTGTGGGCTGACTTTGGAAAAGAGTTCCTGAAGGTCTTTCTTTTGCACTTTGGGAAGGCTTTTGACATAGTTTTTAGCCTGAGAAATAGAATGTCAACATATTTAAATCAAGGCCAATGTGTATGTCGGCATATAGTATGTGTTTGGCGTTTAAGTACAGTATGTGTATGACTCACATCCTGAGACTGCAGTTTGGTGATGAAGTCCTGAGTGGGCGTCCCGGTGATTTTCATGATCTCAGTCAGCTGATCCAGGTCTGTGCTCCACAGGTCAAGGTCAAACTACATAGTGAACACATTATCATCGATAAACACATTGTATCTACAGTAAAGGTGAAACAGAACCACCTGGCCATGTAAGGGTATAATCTAGTTAGTCAGGCAAACTGAAAAGTAAAAATGGAAACACGCATGATTCCACAACAAACAGCATTAACCACAGTAATAGAATTGTATAAGTGTATTGTGCAACAGTGGATGGGAAGGCTCAGGGGCAGGTCAGATCACGTCAAATCAGGATACGGTCATTGCCTTTGAACAGTGGTTTTCCCGACAGCATCTCTGCCATGATGCAGCCCACTGACCAGATGTCCACTAAGAAGAGAAGACAAGGAGAGAATACTGTTAAGTGATTACATTAAATTAGTTTATTAGTCACATGAACAGGGTCGCAGATGTAATTGCAGGATACAGTGAAATTCTTAAACTCTTGAGCTTCAACAGTGCAGGTTAAAAAGAGAAGTGAATGAAACAATATTTATATTTACAACAATAAATGTCCATCGGGGGAAGGGCAGGGTAAATGTTCATATGGGGGGGGGGGGGGTAATGCTCTCAATGGTGATCCTGTAGAACACTGAAGGCCATCGGGGACAGGACGAATTTCTTCAGACTCCAGAGGATGAAGAGTCGATGTCGTGGCTTCTGCACCAAGGTGTCCGTGTGGTTTGACCGATTCAAACTGCTGAGGAACTTGCCGTTTTTGACCGTCTCTGCGGCGGCCCAGTTGATGAGGATGGGGGCGTGCCAAATGTGGTTCCTCCTGAAGTCCACAATCAGCTCATTTGTTTTGCTGACATTGAGGGAGAGGTTGTTTATCTGGCACCACGCTGTCAGTGTGTGTCTGTAGGCCTTCTCGTTGTTTTTGGTAATCAGGCTTACTACTGCCGTGCCGCCACCGAGTTGGAACTGTGTGAGGCCATGCAGTCGTGGGTATACGGGAGTACAGGAGGGGACTGAGGACGCATTCGTGTTGAGGATTAGTGCAGAGGAGGTAATGTTGCTTACCTTCACCACCTGGTGACAGCCTGTCAGGAAGTCCAGGACCCAATTGCATAGAGAGGAGTTCAGTCCCAGTGCCGTGAGCTTTGTGGTGAGCTTAGAGTGCACTATGGCCAAGCTGCAGACAATAAACAGCATCCTCACATATGCATTCCTTTTGTTCAGGTGGGTGAGGGCAGTGTAATGGCGATTGCGTCGTCCGTAGGTCATATCTGTACTGTTTAACCATACAATTGTCCCTGGTCACCTTGCCGTGTTTGTAAGCAGCATCTCTCCTCTTAAGTTTCCTGACAAGGCAGTCATGAATAAACTGTTTTTGATAGAAAGAACCTCAATTAACATGACTGGTGTTCAGAGCTGATAAAACCATGTTTGAGTGCATTTATCACTAGGCAAAAATACAGAACAGAGCACCACCACCACATTCTACCATCGTCCATAGGCTTCAATGTACACTACATACAGTATGCAATGCATTCAGTAGACACGGTCATCTACGTAGACCACTCAGATTACTTTACATCCTTGTAGAGGATCCAATCTAGGATCAATTGTATGTATCCCAGTATTAGCCTTAACCATCAGTGGCTTACCAACACAAATCCTGGACCAATTAAGATTAGTTTTGCGAAGTGTACTGACCAGTCTGGGTGTAGTGCATCCAGCTGAGGATGACCTCTGGGGCTCTGTACCAGCGAGTCACTACGTAGCCTGTCATCTCACTGTCAGCCTGCCGCGCCAACCCAAAGTCCAGGATCTGACACAGACACAACATGCTTTTATTATTACTGGACAATACATTTACATTTGAGTCATTCAGCAGACGCGCTCTTCATTCAATTAAGGTAAAACAACCACATACTCTATCACAATCATATGCCATTTACAAAATCAGTCCTACTAATAATAAATTGCACATCAATGGGACAGTTTATGACTACGAAATACTATGCAAGTTATTATTATGGAAGTTATTATTGCTGCAAAACTGTGCTCAAACATCAAACCATGACAACAGAGCGAAATGTTGTCTGTTGGCCTGTGCAGAGGCCGTTAAGCCACAGACTGAGTTATTGACAGTGGAGCTGGACACAATGGTGGAATGTTTATTTAGGTTATCAGAGCACTGTGTGTGTGACTGTGTACCTTGAGCTCACATTCCTGGTTAACAGACAGATTCCCAGGTTTGAGGTCCTGCAGATACAAACATTAAGTGGGTCATTTTGAGGGGCCTCACACACGCACACTTGCATTACACAGGCTCGTGCATACACACACACGCGTGAAAATGGCACCAGAAGAAATGGCAGCAGTTTTACGGGCGCCCAACCAATTGTGCTATTATGTGGGGTCTTTTCATGTTATTTGTAACTTATTTTGTACATAATGTTTCTGCCACCGTATCTTACAGCAAAAAAGAGCTTCTGGATATCAGGACAGCGATCACTCACCTCAGATGAGACAAAGATTTTTTCTTAAACAACCAGGAAGCACAGGACATTCTCCAAACACCCGACAGGGCCAACCTCCCCGTTATTTGCAAGAGGAGGAGACGCAGGTTTAGAGGACACAGAGCGGGATGCCTCGTGAGGAGCCGCAGGAGGCGAGTGGGAAAGCTGCCGTTACCGTCAATATTACTCGCCAACGTGCAATCATTGGACAATAAATTAGACGAGGTAGGATCACGAATATCCTACCAACGGGACATCAAAAACTATAATATCTTATGTTTCACGGAATCTTGGCTGAATGATGACATGGATATTCAGCTAGAGGGATATACGCTGCACCGGCAAGATAGAACAGCACACTCTGGTAAGACGAGGGGGGGGGCGGTCTGTGCATATTTGTAAACAACAGCTGGTGCACAATCTATGGAAGTCTCCAGATTTTGCTCGCCTGAAGTAGAGTATATTGTGATAAATTGTAGGCCACTACTTGTCTAGAGAGTTTTCAGCTATACTTTCGTGGCTGTTTATTTACCACCACAGACAGAAGCTGCCACTAAGACCGCACTCAGTCAGCTGTATAAGGAAATAAGTAAACAGGAAACCACTCACCCAGAGGCGGCGCTCCTAGTGGCCGGAGACTTTAATGCCTGTTTGGCCCTGTCCAGGGGTATCATCGGATGGGGCCACAGTGTCTCCGGACCCCTCCTGTCTCAGCCTCCAGTATTTATGCTGCAGTAGTTTATGTGTCGGGGGGCTAGGGTCAGTCTGTTATATCTGGAGTACTTCTCCTGTCTTATCCGGTGTCCTGTGTGAATTTAAGTATGCCCTCTCTAATAATCTTTCTCTCTCTCGGACGACCTGAGCCCTAGCACCATGCCTCAGGACTACCTGGCATGATGACTCATTGCTGTCCCCAGTCCACCTGGCCGCGCTGCTGCTCCAGTTTCAACTGTTCTGCCTGCGGCTATGGAACCCTGACCTGTTCACCGGACGTGCTACCTGTCCCAGACCTGCTGTTTTCAACTCTCTAGAGACAGCAGGAGCGGTAGAGATACTATGAATGATCGGCTATGAAAAGCCAACTGACATTTACTACTGAGGTGCTGACTTGTTGCACCCTCGACAACTACTGTGATTATTATTATTTGACCATGCTGGTCATTTATGAACATTTGAACATCTTGGCCATGTTCTGTTATAATCTCCACCCAGCACAGCCAGAAGAGGACTGGCCACCCCTCATAGCCTGGTTCCTCTCTAGGTTTCTTCCTAGGTTTTGGCCTTTCTAGGGAGTTTTTCCTAGCCACTGTGCTTCTACACCTGCATTGCTTGCTGTTTGGGGTTTTAGGCTGGGTTTCTGTACAGCACTTTGAGATATCAGCTGATGTACGAAGGGCTATATAAATAAATTTGATTTGAATGCAGGGAAACTTAAATCAGTTCTACCAAATTTCTATCAACATGTTAAATGTGCAACCAGAGGAAGAGAAAAAAAATCTAGATCACCTGTACTCCACACAGAGATGTGCACAATGCTCTCCCTCGCCCTCCATTTGGTAAATCCGTCCACAACTCTATCCTCCTGATTCCTGCTTACAAGCAAAAATTAAAGCAGGAAGCACCAGTGACTCGGTCTATAAAAAAGTGGTCAGATAAAGCAGATGCTAAACTACAGGACTGTTTTTCTATCACAGACTGGAACATGTTCCGAGATTCTTCCGATGGCATTGAGGAATACACCACATCAGTCACTGGCTTTATCAATAAGTGCATTGAGGATGTCGTCCCCACAGTGACTGTACGTACATAACCCAACCAGAAGCCATGGATTACAGGCAACATTCACACTGAGCTAAGGTGTAGAGCTGCCGCTTTCAAGGTGCGGGACTCTAACCCTTACAAGAAATCCTGCTATGCCTTGCGACAAACCATCAAACAGGCAAAGCGTCAATACAGGGCTAAGATTGAATCATACTACACTGGCTCCGACGCTCGTCTTGTGCCACATAAGGGCTTGAAAACTATTACAGACTACAAAGCGAAGCACAGCCGCGAGCTGCCCAGTGTCACGAGCCTACCAGACGAGCTAAATCACTTTATGCTCGCTTCGAGGCAAGCAACACTGAGGCATGCATCAGCTGTTCCGGACGACTGTGTTATCACGCTCTCCGTAGTCGACGTGAGTAAGACCTTTAAACAGGTCAACATACACAAGGCTGCGGGGCCAGACGGATTACCAGGACATGTGCTCCGGGCATGTGCTGACCAACTGGCAGGTGTCTTCACTGTACCTGATTGAGTCTGTAATACCAACATGTTTCAAGTAGACCACCATAGTCCCTGTGCCCGGGAACACAAAGGCAACCTGCCTAAATGACTACAGACCCATAGCACTCGCGTCTGTAGCCATGAAGTGCTTTGAAAGGCTGGTAATGGCTCACATCAACAACATTATCCCAGAAACCCTAGACCCACTCCAATTTGCATACCACCCAAACAGATCCACAGATGATGCAATCTCTATTGCACTCCACACTGACCTTTCCCAGAATGCTATTCATTGACTACAGCTCAGCGTTCAACACCATAGTACCCTCAAAGCTCATCACTCAGCTAAGGATCCTGGGACTAAACACCTCCCTCTGCAACTGAATCCTGGACTTACTGACGGGCCGCCCCCAGGTGGTGAGGGTAGATAGCAACACGTCTGCCACGCTGATCCTCAACACTGGAGCCCCCAAGGGCTACATGCTCAGTCCCCTCCTGTACTCCCTGTTCACCCACGACAGCATGGCCAGGCACGACTCCAACACCATCATTAAGTTTGCAGATGACAACAGTGGTAGGCCTGATCACCGACAACGACGAGACAGCCTATAGGGAGGTCAGAGACCTGCCCGGTGGTGCCAGAATAACAACCTATCCCTCAACTCAAGACTAAGGAGATGATTGTGGACTACAGGAAAAGGAGGACTGAGCACGCCCCCATTCTCATTGACGGGGCTGTAGTGGAGCAGGTTGAGAGCTTCAAGTTCCTTGGTGTCCACATCACCAACAAATTAGAATGGTCCAAACACACCAAGACGGTCGTGAAGAGGGCACGACTAAGCCTATTCCCCCTCAGGAAACTAAAAAGATTTGGCATGGGTCCTCAGATCCTCAAAAGGTTCTACAGCTGCAACATCGAGAGCATCCTGACTGGTTGCATCACTGCCTGATACGGCAATTGCTCGGCCTCCGACCGCAAGGCACTACACAGAGGGTAGTGCGTACGGCACAGTACATCACTGGGGCTAAGCTGCCTGCCATCTAGGACCTCTACACCAGGCAGTGTCAGAGGAAGGCCCTAAAAATTGTCAAAGACCCCTGCCACCCCAGTCATAGACTGTTCTCTCTACTACCGCATGGCAAGCGGTACCGGAGTGCCAAGTCAAGGAGAAAAAGGCTTCTCAACAGTTTTTATCCCCAAGCCATAAAACTCCTGAACGGGTAATCAAATGGCTACCCGGACTATTTGATTTGTGTGCACCCCCCGCCCCACCGCTCTTTTACGCTGCTGCTACTCTCTGTTTATCATATATGCATAGTCACTTTAACCATATCTACATACTACCTCAATCAGCCTGACTAACCGGTGTCTGTAATGTAGCCTCGCTACTTTTATTTTTCACTGTCTTTTTATTTTTTACTTAACTATTTTTTTCCACTATTGGTTAGAGCCTGTAAGTAAGCATTTCACTGTAAGGTCTACTACACCTGTTGTATTCGGCACACGTGACAAATAAACTTTGATTTGATACACACAGGAAAAAGGAGATTCACTCACCCTATGAATGATGCCAGCAGAATGGATATACTGTAATAAAAGATTACAACAATTTCCATCAATAACATACAGCAGTAGGGTCAAATCAAATCAAATTGTATTTATGGACTCTATGTGTAGAAATATTTATCAATGAGATTATTTGTGGCTGTGTGAGACACACCTTGAGTCCCTTCAGCATCTGATACACCAGGAACTGTACTTTGTCCTCCGAGAGATTCTGTAACTTCATCAACTTTCCCAGATCTGTTCCCATGAAAGGCATCACCAGATAGCTGAGCGACAGGGAGGGAGGGAGGGACAGATTTCGAGAGACTAAAATGTCTATTATCTTCACAATAACCAACCAACATGAAGAGGAAAGATGGAACAACGACTTAGCTAAATATCCAGTGGGTGGAAAGTGGATATTGTGTCTCCTGTTTTAGTTTACTTGAGGTTCGTGAGCTATTGTGCCCAAATATGAAAAGACAAGTGTACTCACAAGTCATGGAATCTGTCCAAGGAGAGGTCTGCAGTGAATACATTGACAAGGCCAATAACCTGGTCCCAGGGAGAGAACAGAAACAACTCATAAGGTATTTAATAAGGGTTGTATTTGATATATTATAGGCTACATTTACATGCAAGTCACTTAACAGACGTTCTTAACCCTAATTGCTCCTGTAAGTCGCTCTGGATAATTGCCTTGCTCAAGGGCACATCGACAGATTTTTCACCTAGCCTGCTCAGGGATTCCAACCAGCGACCTTTCGGTAACTGGCTCAACGGGAAGAGATTGATATTAATATACAGTTATGTTCTTGTTGAAATATTTATAATTTTCCATGTTATTTTGCTGTTCTGTTGGTGAGCAAGTTAAAAAATATATTATTATCAAAACACTAGGCTACCTGCTGTGCTGCTTGATTGCAATTACTTAGTGTCACTCAGGGCGGGAAACACCTTGAGGACTACAAACCTCAAGGACTAAAGTAATGCATTGAAACAGGATAAGAGTTGATTTTGGACTATAGGCTTGCAGGTCTTACATTTTCATGTTTCATGTGTTTGAGCAGCCTCAGCTCCCGATAGGCCCTCTTAGCAAAGAGCTCAGACTGGAAGGGCCTGTGGAGCTTCTTAATGGCCACCTTGGTCCCTGTCCTGAAGTCCACCGCAGAGCTGGAGACAGACATGGAGATGAGGTTGAGGTGTTGGAAGGAGAGAGAAAGAAGTACAAGGTCCTCAAAAAGTGATTTAAAACTTTAAGCTTTGAGTCCGATACAATTGCAGAATCAGGTTAATTCAATTTTTAAACTTCCCTTCCCACCGCCTGTACACCATTTCCCAGCCAAACATAGAAAGTGATGCTTCTTTGTAGTACAACTCACAACAAATACAAATGAACCACATTGGAAGGCTGAGTTGATCTTGTGTTACATTTTGGCATTCAGCCAGTTGACAACTCTGGACACGCCCACAGAGCCTATACAACACACAGCCATTTCTTTAAGTGTTTCTAAAATCCCCTATGGGAATTCCCGAGTGGTGCAGTGGTCTAAGGCACTGCATCTCAGCGCTAGAGGCATCACTACAGACACCCTGGTTCGAATCTAGGCTGTATCACACATTGGGAGTCCCATAGGGCAGCACACAATTGGCCCAGCGTCGTCCGGGTTTGGCCGTCATTGTAAATAAGAATTTGTTGTTAACTGCCTTGCCTAGTTAAATAAAAGGTTAAAACAAATATATATATATATATATATTTTTTTAAATGAATGGTGCAAAAACGATTGGAAACATTTCCCTGTTTGACCACTAGTTTTTATATGCATTATGACTCATACTGTTGTACTCAATGTAAGGACCTATGCCGCCAGTCACAAAGGTAATGTGACTAGAGTGCAATGGCAATGCGCAAATTATTTAAAGATCTGTTTCGGAGCATTTGTAACTTTTTAGTGATGTAGGAATAATACACTTAGTTGAATTTTTTCGTTTCATACATATTGTCATTCTATTCTAGGCTCTAGTTTAGCCTACATTATTAGAATGAGTACCCTATTCAAGATGGGTACTTCCAGACAACAGTGAGATTAGAATGCAAAAAGGCTGTGAAATGTCAAAATGGGTTGAGGTGATACAGAGAAATCTGCCCTCAAATAAGGAAGTGCCCCTCGCTCTGGCGTGAAACTCAAGAGGTGCTGTTTTCTCTCGAACTGAGAACAAACAAAACCTAGTCACATGCGAAATTTAACCACACCGCTTTAGGTATATAACATTTAGAATAGTCTAAACTATGTCAAAGTGCACCAAAACATACATAACGTTAGATGTTACATCTCTTTCGACCCCAGTTGCCACGACACTTACCAGACTGTACCGTAAGCCCCCGTCCCCACCTGTTTCAGCTCCCGGTACTGCTCGGGTACCTCCCAGGTGGTTTTGTTCACGTCCTGGCGACAGTAGCCAGGTCTGGTCCGGCTCGACATCTTATTTTACCACTTCTTAACAAATTCACTATGTGTCCCAAGAGGTGATTTCCCAGTTTGGTTTACACACCAATTGTCCTACCTATGCGTTCTTGAAATTCTCGTCACAGTATACGCAGCGCGTCTAACGCGCAACTAGGCGCCGCCTGCAGGAGTCAACCACAGCACAGCCACTCCCGCGTCTTATGAAGCGTAGTGTGACAGCACATCCACTGCTGTGTGCACAATATAACTGCTGATTAATGTTGTATGAGTTCTGTTTGGACAAATAAACTGTGACAAGTTTGTCATTTCCACATGTCTGCAGAGTAGAATATAGTTTCAAGAAAGCACCCTATTATTTAATAACTATATAATAATTATATAACCTGGAAGATCAGAATATCAATGGTATACAAGTCAAACCCAGGATAGAATACAAGTATGACTGGGTGTAAGTTAAATCTTTACAGGCCTGTTTGATGTTGCTGCTCCTTATATGTCTTTCTGCATTGGCCATGTTGAGGTGTAGCCTACAGTGTAGTGTATTCAGGGATTGCTGGGACATGTGCATTGAGGAGTCCACAAGGGTACAGACATTCCTCCCACAGCGCCAAGGTTGGTTGGAGAGACTCGCAAAGTTGTGTGTAGGCCTGAGGAACAGACATAAGATACACAATACCAGGATACACTGCACAAACTTGTCCAACATGTTTGGGAGAAAGAAACAGCATATCTTGAAACAGTTAAATAAAATTGATTCAAGTCTTTTTTCTGAACATTTCTGCAAAGAAACAAAGAAAATATATTTTATGGTAGGTGTGGCAGGCTCTAGTATTTACTGTTAAACATGAGCAACATCAATAATTCACATGCAACGTTATATAATCTAGACATGAAGAGACAAGCTGCAATATAAATCAATGTAGACTATACTGTTGTGCATATGTAGGCCTATGCATGGGTGTGCATAAAGTGACAACAGCCAATATAGATTTTTGTTGAAGTTTACTGACTACAATTCACATATAGAGGAAGCTCTCAGAAGAGAATATATTGAATATCATATCTACTTTAATAACAAAGAAATAAAAACGATAATGTAAGAATCTCATTGGTTTTTGTGAGGGATTATAACTTTATGATAGTCTGTTCTATTATAATCAATATTTTTTCCTTTCTTTTGAGAGAAAAGCTCCAACTGATCAATATTAACAGACTTGAGCCCTGCCCAAGAGAAGACAAGCCGTTTGAGTAGTGCACACAGTTTTCCTTTTTACCTCCGAGTAAAACCTTCCAACTTCCAAAAATATAATTTTAATGGAATGGCTTTTTCAATATTATGAACAGCTAAACTTTGAGCCATAACATATCAAAAGTTAAAGAAATTCAAGTGACCAAGGAACAAGCCACAAAAGCAAATTCCACAAATGTTTTGAAGCTTCCTGGAAAATGTAGGCATGTTATCATGACCTACAACAATGTTGTGGTGTTCTATTTGTGCAATGAAGCACTAAGTGGTAAAATGTTTTACAACACCTTCTCATTCAAGGGTTTTTCTTTATTTTGACTATTTTCTACATTGTAGAATAATAGTGAAGACATCAAAACTATGAAATAACACATATGAAATCATGTAGTAACCAAAAAAGTGTTAAACAAATCAAAATATATTTGAGATTCTTCAAATAGCCACCCTTTGCCTTGATGACAGCTTTACACACTCTTGGCATTCTCTCAACCAGCTTCAAGAGGTAGTCACCTGGAATGCATTTCAATTAACAGGTGTGCCTTGTTAAAAGTTAAATAGTGGAATTTCTTTCCTTCTTAATGCGTTTGAGCCAATCAGTTGTTGTGACAAGGGGGGTATAAAGAACATAGCCCAAGAACAGCTCAAATAAGCAAAGAGAAACGACAGTCCATCATTACTTTAAGAAATGAAGGTCAGTCAATACGGAAAATGTTAAGAACTTTGAAAGTTTTTTCAAGTGCAGTCGCAAAAACCATCAAGCTCTATCATGAAACTAGCTCTCATGAGGACCGCCACAGGAATTGAAGACCCAGTTACCTCTGCTGCAGAGGATAAGTTCATTAGAGTTACCAGCCTCTGAAATTGCAGCCCAACTAAATGCTTCACAGAGTTCAAGTAAAAGACACATCTCAACATCAACTGTTCAGAGACTGTGTGGATCAGGCCTTCATGGTCAAATTGCTGCAAAGAAACCACTACTAAAAGGACAACAATAAGAAGAGACTTGCTTGGGCCAAGAAACACGAGCAATGGACATTAGACTGGTGCAAATTTGTCCTTTGGTCTGGAGTCCAAATTGGAGATTTTTGGTTCCAACCGCTGTGTCTTTGTGAGATGTGGTGTGAATGAACAGATGATATCCACATATGCATTTCCCAATGTAAAGCATGTGGGAGGTGTTATGGCGTGGAGGTGCTTTGCTGGTGACACTGTCTGTGATTTATTTAGAACTCAAGGCACACTTAACCAGCATGCCTACCACAGCGATACGCCATCTCATTTGTGCTTAGTATTATTTGTTTTTCAACAGGACAATGACCGAACACACCTCCAGCCTGTGTAAGGACTATTTTACCAAAAAGGAGAGTGATGGAGTGCTGCGTCAGATGACCTGGCCTCCACAATCCCCCGACCTCAACCAAATTGATATGTTTGGGATAAGTGATATGTTTGGGATGAGTCAGACTGCACAGTGAAGGAAAAGCAGCCAACAAGTGCTCAGCATATGTGAGAACTCCTTCAAGACTGTTGGGAAAGCATTCCAGGTGAAGCTGGTTGAGAGAATGCCAAGTGTGCAAAGCTGTCAAGGCAAAGGGTGGCTATTTGAAGAATCTCAAATATAAAGTATATTTTGATTTATTCAACAATTATTTGGTTACTACATGATTCCATATGTTTTATTTCAGTTTTGATGTCTTCACTATTATTCTACAATGTAGAAAAGTCAAAATAAAAACTCTTGAATGAGAAGGTGCTCTAAAACTTTTTACCGGTAGTGTATATATGTCATAGCAGCCATAATACTGACCACTTAGTGCTTCATTGCACAAATAGAACACCACAACATTGTTGTAGGTCATGATAACATTCTATGTATTGCCTACATTTTCCAGGAAGCTTCAAAACTGCTATTGTCAACCAAGAAAACCATGGGAAATATACATATATTTTATGATTTAATATGCAAGTGAGAATGAGTAGGTGTTCTAAAACTTTTGACCGGTAGTGTAAATGTTGGTAATTATGTTATACTTGTGCGCTAAGTCATTTGCGGCTCAGTCAGTCACATACGTGAACCATTCTGTACGATTCAGAGGATATGTAAATCGTCATATACAATCATTCCTTTTCACACGCATACAGACACATTACACACACATGACATTTGGTATATTGAGGTGATACTCCTAGTCTCTCAGACTCAGACGGGTCACTGTAGGACTGGACGTCTGGGCCGTCATTCATAACCAGACAGCTAATAGGCTACGCAGATCTACAGAGCGGGATCTGTATCTGTATTAAGAGTATAGATCTAATAAAGACGTGATATTTCCATAAATGTAATTATCACTTGGATCAAAGGTGTGATTTCAAATTTCTGGGGTTGTACTCTGAAATTTGCTAAAACTCTTAACACATCCTCTCCTCTATAGACTGACTGATTGACATAGTAGCATCTTAACTCATAAATGTACTTTCCTTGACATTACCCACCCAAGTAAAGCGAGAGAGTGGAGAGGTAAAGGTAAACAGAGGTGAAGAAAATACTGAGTGACTCGCTTATAACTTTAGGTGGGTTGACTGTCAGGAAGGGACTACGAAGATCAGGTGACACAGATTTCATTGGCCCAAACCGGGGGCTTGCTGTCATAGGGAACACGCATTCGGGAGGATGCTGCTTCTGCCCCCTGCTGTGCCCCCTCCTCCTCCTCTTCCTCTCCACCCTCATTCCTCTGCCCCTCCGACCCCCCCCGGCCCAGCCAGCTCAGCTGCTCCAGACCAAGCTGGGTAGAGAAAGGCTTTTCCAGAACCTTCAACACACGCTGGACCTAGGACACAGAGAGATGGGAGAAAGATCAAACCATGAGAGGGAAATCCAGAGAAGCAAGTAAAGGCAGAGACATGTTTTTTCCTTCCTTTTGAGAATCCTACTGTTCTGGTGACATCATTGCTTGATCGGAGACTGACCTCACTGAAGTCTCCGTTCTCGGCTGCCTCTATTGCATTCTGGGCAATGTAGTTCCTGAGGACATATCGTGGGTTGGTGCCATCCATCATCTTCACTCTCTCCTCCTGCAGTGCCTGGATGTCATTTTGGCCCTCGACCTCCCTAGCCAGACGCTCCCTGCACCAGTCACAACACAGAATTAGATTCATTAGGGCACACCCGAGAAAAATGCTTTGCAACGGAGAACTGCGTGGAATAGGAGTGCTGATCTAGGATCAGTTTTGCCTTTTGGATCATATTGATTAAGACAGGAAGACCTGGGGCTGTATCCACAAAGCGTCGCAGAGTAGAGAATTAGTTGTAACTATTGAGAAGAGACATTTTACCCCTAATCATATGGGTAAAAATAAAAGCTATGCATGAAGCCTCTTTAGTCATAAGAGTCCCACCTAGTCGAAAGATATTAAGGAGACCTCATGAGGCATCCTAACCTGTTAAGGAGTTACCAGCAGGTGTTTTGATAATAGAAAAAGGCAGCGAGTCAGTGGTTCCTGCACCATAGACAGGCAAACTGTTGTGATTACTAGCTGAAAACTTTTGTGAGTTGATTTTTACTTCTGGCTCAGAGTTTGTCTGAACAGTGTCTTAGCAAGATTCTAAACCTACCCTGAGCTGGGAGTTTTTGTTGTCTTAAAACAGGTTAACAGGATTCCTAGGACTTTTTCTGAGATGCTTTAAAAATACAAGCACTTGCCTGTATGAGGTGATCCAGGTGGCCCAGTCCTCCCTGTGCTTGGCCTTGACCTCTACCTCATCAGCCTCAAGCAGCTCCTTCAGCCTGCCCAGCTTCTCCAGCTGCATGGCCACCGTCCTCCGGTCTGATATCATCTGGAACAGGGACGGGTTGCTCTGGGCCAACTGCAGCAGCATGGCCAACTCACTGAAGGGTGAAGGGAGAGTGGTGTCTTAATAAAAAATGTCAAAAATGTGATCATTAAAAAAAAACTAGTAGAAGGGAGAGGCAGAGGAAGGGGAAAGAGATGAAGGACTATAATAGACAAACTTGGGTCAGAGGATCATGTCCATCCAATGGACTATGTCCACTACTGTATTATTGACCAAATTCCAAAGCTCTACTACAGCTTCAATGACCCAAGACCAAGAAGCTTCCAACAAACCATTACCTGTGTTCTCATTGCTCATGTCAATATATTCTCTCACCGTGGGTCCATGCTGGGCTTGTTGGCAGCCTTGAGCTCCTCCAGAGAGGCACACTGCTCCAGGAGGAGGTCTTTGGCCATTTTGATGACTCCTTCCTCTGCTTCCCCATCTCCCTCAGTGGGGCAGGGGATCTGGCTCAGACAGCGGAATGTGTTGGTGAAGTCTGCTCCTAGTGTCCAGGAAGAGAAGGATCAGAGATTAAATCAGTCATGCTTAGTCAGTGTCATAGCTGTCTTCTACTGGCAACATGTTTTCTGTGTGAATGATGTGACCGTGAATCATCTTTCTATGCATCAGTGCTGAGTGTTCTGCGGCACACCCCTCAGTTGTTTGTCCCTCATTCCCCATAGCTTTGTTATGTACACTCACCAGCCAGTTTATTAGGTACACCACCCCGTTCACAAAAATGGATCGCCGTGGCCGTGGCTTGTTATATAAAACAGGCAGACAGGCATTCGGTTACAGTTCGATTGAGCGTTAGAATGGGCAAAACGAGTGACCTAAGCAACTTTGAGCGTGGTACGATCATCGGTGCCAAGCGCGCCAGACCCAGTATTTCAGAAACGGCCACCGTCCTGGGCTTTTCACGCACAAGTGTCTAGGGTTTAACGAGAATGGTGTTACAAACAAAAAACTGTTCTGGAACCAAAGGAGGGTCTGACCCGGTACTACACTGAACAAAAATAAAACATAACATGTAACAATTTCTAAGATTTTACTGAGTTACTGTACATCAGTTAATTCATTAGACCCTCATCTGTGGATTTCACGACTGGGAATAAAGATATTAATCTGTTGGGCACAGATACCTTAAAAAAAAAAAAGTAGGGGTGTGGATCAGAAAACCAGTCAGTATCTGGTGTGATCACCATTAGCCTCATGAAGCGTGACATCTCCTTCGCATAGAGTTGATCGTGGCCTGTGGAATATTGTTCCACTCCTCTTCAATGACTGTGGGAAGTTGCTGGATATTGGCGGGAACCGGAACACGCTGCCGTACACGTAAATCCAGAGCATCCCAAACATGCTCAAAGGGTGACATGTCTGGTGAATATCCAGGCCATGGAAGAACTGGGACATTTTCAGCTTCCAGGAATTATGTACAGACCTTTGCGACATGGGGACGTGCATTATCATGCTGAAACATGAGGTGATGGCGGCAGATGAATGGCACGACAATGGGCCTCAGGATCTCGTCACAGTAATTATGTGCAGTCCAATTGCAATCGATAAAATGCAACTGTGTTCGTTGTCAGTAGCTTATCCCTGCCCATACCATAACCCCACCACCACGGGACACTGTTCACAAAATTGACATCAGCAAACTGCTTGCCCACATGACACCGTCTGCCATCTGCCTAGTACAGTTGAAACCGGGATTAATCCGTGAAGAGCACACTTCTCCAGCGTGCCAGTGGCCATCGAAGGTGAGCATTTACCCTAGTGAGGATGACGACCACGCAAATGAGCTTCCCTGAGATGGTTTCTGACAAATCGTACAGAAATTCTTTGGTTGTGCAAACCCACAGTTTCATCAGCTGTCCAGTGACTGGTCTCAGACGATTCCGCAGGTTAAGAAGCCAGATGTGGAGGTCCTGGTCTGGCATGGTTAAACGTGGTCTGCGATATGAGGCCGGCTGGACGTACTGACAAATTCTCTTAAACAACGTTGATAGATAGGCTTATGATAGAGAAATTAACATTAAAATTATCTGGCAACAGCTCTGGTGAACATTCCTGCAGTCAGCATGCCAATTGCATGCTCCTTCAAAACATGAGACATCTGTGGCATTGTGCTGTGTGACAAAACTGCACATTTTAGAGTGGACTTTTATTGTCCCCAGCACAAGGAGCACCCGTGTAATGATCATACTGTTTAATCAGCTTCTTCCTATGCCACACCTGTCAGGTGGATGGATTATCTTGCCAAAGGAGAAATGCTCACCAACAGGGATGTATACAAATTTGTACACAAAGTTGGAAAGAAATAAGCTTTTCGTGCATATGGAACACTTCTAGGACCTTTTATTTCAGCTCAAGAAACAGGCGATGTATTTTTGTTCAGTGTAGATGGATGTACCTAATAAACTGTCCGGTGAGTATGTCTCTCTCTCTCCCTACCTGTGTTATGCATGGTCTGCAGCAGCTCAGTGATGAGCATCTCGTCCTCCGGTTCTTCCCTCCTCAGCAGGCCCAGCTTCTTCCTCATGTTGCCCAGGTAGAAGGTGTTGTAGAGGGGCAGGTACTCGTCCAGAACAGCCTCTGCCCGGCCTGGGGGCAGCTCTGGGTCCAGGGCTTCAGCCAGGCGAGCCAGGTTCCAGCGGCAGATAGCCGGTTGGGCCTGATAGGAATAGCGGCCTGAGTTGTCTGAGGCATTGCAGATGAAGTCAGGATCAAACCTGCAGACAAGATAGAGGGGGAATTAGGCAGTGTTAAGCCAGACCCTTGTATGGATTCAGTAACAAGTACATTAAAAGTGAAGTTGAAGTTTGAAGATGACAATAATAAAGATAAAATAAAGCAGGTCAGCCATCCATGCTAGTCAAGGCTACTGCTGTGGAAGAGATGGACTGCTGCTGAGTACTGTATGACGTACCTGTCCATGAAGCCATAGGGGCCATAGTCTATTGTGAGTCCCAGAATGCTCATGTTGTCTGTGTTGAGGACTCCATGGCAGAAACCCACACACTGCCACTGGGCCACCAGCCGAGCTGTACGTAGCATCACCTACCAGTCAGGGACAAACACACACACACAAATACGCACCAGTGTCAGAACAGAAGGAAGAGGAGATTACTTGGGTCTAGTAGTTTAAACTTTAAATGTATCTCTTGCTTAGGTGCTGGGTTAGGCAATACATATCTAGGGATTATATACTGTGCTGTGGTGGTCAAATAATATTTTTCATGAGACAATTCATTAATAGCACAGTGTGCTAAGACAGTGTCACACTCACTGTATTTCTTCAACATCTTATCGACAGCAGATTAACAGGATAAGAGGATAGCAGTGTTCTTGGATCCATGACAAAAAGGTCAAGGATAGAGAGCGCTCAAATGTAGGCCTACAGTCTGCTTTGAGTCAAATTAGTTTTACTTTCATGAAGGACATAAAAGGATATCCTTCAAGTTCATAAAGCCTAAGAGCATTACTGTACACTTTAACATAATGAATCATGGATGCTTCACTGAATCTAGTGGTGTTTATACTATACCTCTCTGAAAAATGCCACATTCCTCTCCACTCTGTCAGTGTGGTTCTGCTGGATCTCTGGGTAGAAGGTCTCTATGACATAATCTATCATCTGACCTCTGATCGCATCATGGCCGTAGCTAGGGCCCTGGCGGCCTGTGTTCTCATCAGTCGCCTTGAAGATCTCAAAGGACCCAAACCTGCACGCACGCAAACACAATGATCAGAGTGACACGTTTTAGTATTGTTCCTTAAAGTCATTTGCCATAACTGTGAGACTGAGAACATGTGATAGGCTACGCACCTGATGAAGGTGGGTGCGATGCGGAGGACCACAGAGCACCTCTCTTTGCGGGGGTTCCCACTGTAATACACATCCCGTACCACCTTGCTGTCAGAGGTCACCAGCGACCCCGCCCTCGTGGTGGGCACCCCGAGAGCAAACACTGCTTCGCTGCAAAGAAACTCCCTGATGCTGGAGCGCAGCACCTTACGCCCATCCGCTTGTCTGGGAATAGAAGAGAAAATATGATAGATGTATTCAACAACATTAGCACATTTTCATAGGCTAAGTTACAATGATAGTCAACTGTATTTAAACTGATGAATTTGACTTGAGGAAACAGATTCATTAGCTAAATAATTTTTGGAACTGTCTAGTCATGCTTATGCAATACTATCCAACCTGGAGTAGGGCGTCAGTCCAGCTCCTTTGACCTGAATCTCCCACCGGCCACTGGGGTTCTCTCGCAGAAGCTCGGGGCACTGGTTTGCTGGAGTTTTTAGTTCACCAAGATAGCAGGCCGCCCCGTCCCCCAGCTGTCCGGCGAATGACCCGAACTGGTGACCGCAGTAGCAGTGCGCTGCAGGCTCGGACCCTGGCATTACTTTGGAGCCGCTCAGGTACTCTGGACCCAGTGGGTCGTTCAGAACCTCCATGGCGTTCAGCCCAAGCAAAGCTAAAGCATCATTTGAGACGGCCACAAATCTGGGCTTGACCACTGGCTGTGGTTTTACTCGAGAGAAACAGGCACCTGTCACCCTTCGCGGACCAGGTTCTTCTGATGTATCCAGTGGAAGTTTCTTGAGTGCGACATTGTCAAATTCGAGGCGCTCGAGCGGTGAACGACTGACCGCCAGACCCATGTCGTCCATAACAACAGCCGAGAAGTATCTAACCACGACGACAATACCAGAGCGAAGAAAATTTGACCGTGCAAGACGAAGTTTTAAAGAAGTCATCCAACTAAAGCCGGTAGGTCTGTTAAAACTCAGCAGAGACCTCATTCACACCTCCAAGATACGACGCTATCACAGGTCTGCACTACGGATGTTTGTCAGAAATGGTTTGCTACTCTATTATTGGTCCTACCGGAAACGATACGAGACGGAACTAAGACTTGTGCATTGGCCATGGCAGCCTAATGGCAGCCAAGGAATCCTTAAATGTCTAAATTAATGAGAGATGTTAGATAAAATGACAGAATAAGTACAAATAGAATGAAAACAACTTTTTTAAATAAAACATATATTTTATTTTAACCTTTTTATAGTTCAATACATAATTCAGGCTTCAATATTTGCCTTGTTTACAGTGATACTACTACAGTGAGGGTGGGCATACAGACCATCGGAGAAAAAACGTTATTCACACACACACAGAATCCACAACCCGTTGTCTGAGGGTCTTACCCGATATGTATACAGCACACCCAGACATGCAGTATGTACGAACAGAGACACTCAGACAGAGACAGGAAGACAGAACAATGGAGGACAGATAGAGATGAACAAACCACAGCTCTCAATCCAGTCCAACAGAATCACCTAAATGAACCCATTAATTCCTAGGGATTACGGTTATAGAATCATGCACGTTTTAGATTAGAGTAATTTAATCTGGATGTCAGATGTTCCTGTACAGAGAGAGTTCATTGATTGCTTGTTGTACAAATTGCATATTTTCTCATCATGTCAAGTGTGACCCATCACTCCGGAAGCTGCAGTTATGTTTAAGATGTTGAAGGTGCCTCATTGCAAGTACAATGAAATATACAAAATGTTCCCATTTAAAATGAATTGCTTGCTTCGGCATCTCCATCATGAAAAAAATATCAAACATTAGCCCTTTTAAATTAAGTATGTGATACGTGTCGGTGTTACGGTATTTTACCCTTCCAAGTCCAACCAATACATTACACACAACTGACCTGCTGACATGCAGCGTTCTTTGAAAAAATGTAATCATGAGAGTTCACTTAAAATACCAGTACAAATTTGAGCTGGGCATTGCCTTTGACAGTACAGGTATTTATAACACACGTCTAAGCATTAGGTTGTTCTGTCTGTATCCACCAGTATGGCTGGTTGTGTGTAACGCCAACCAGAACAGATCAGTTTATGCCTTGAGGAACAGTAAATTATGTGCCCAGAAGAGAGATGTAGTCACTATAACAACTGAAATAGCCTATTCCCTGGGTTTACCGTCCTCAAACTTACTATGAGCCCTTTACACAGTAAAGGAGGCACTTGACTGTCTGTGTAGGCATAGCGCCACTAAAACTAGTTACTAAAATTTCGTCTCTTGGCTGGGGAGAGAACTTTACCACAACAGTGGGAAACTAAAGTGTAGTCAGTTACATACACTATACTGTATATACAAAAGTATGTGGACACCCCTTCAAATTAGTTGATTCGGCTATTTCAGCCACACCCGTTGCTGACAGGTGTACAAAATTGAGCACACAGCCATGCAATCTCCATAGACAAACATTGGCAGTAGAATTGCCTTACTGAGAAGCTCAATGACTTTTAGCATGGCACCGTCATAGGATGTCACCTTTCCAACATGTCAGTTTGTCAAATTTCTGCCCTGCTAGAGCTGCCTCGTTCAACTGTAAGTGCTGTTATTGTGAAGTGGAGCAACAACGGCACAGACGCTAAGTGGTAGGCCACACAAGCTCAAAGAATGGGATCGCTGAAGCACGTAGCGTGAAAAGATCGCCTGTCCTCGGTCGGTTGCAACACTCACTACCGAGTTCCAAACTGCCTCTGGAAGCAACGTCAGCACAATAACTGTTGTCGGGAGCTTCATGAAATGGGTTTCCATGGCCGAGCAGCTGCACACAAGCCTAAGATCACCATGGGCAATGTCAAGCTTCGGCTTGGACTCGCCATTGGACTCTGCAGCAGTGGAAATGTGTTCTCTGGAATGATGAGTCACGCTTCACCATCTGGCAGTCCGACAGAAGAATCTGGGTTTTCCCTGCCCCAATGCATAGTGCTGGTGGAGGAGGAATAATAGTCTGGGGCAGTAGTTCATGGTTAGTGGATATGCCCCATTGAAGGGAATCTTAACGCTACAGCATACAATGACATTCTAAACTATTCTGTGCTTCCAAATTTGTGGCAACAGTTTGGGAAAGACCCTTTCCTGTTTCAGCATGACAATGCACCAATGCACAAAGCGAGGTCGATACAGAAATGGTTTCTAGAGATCGGTGTGGAAGAACTTGACTGGCCTGCATAGAGTCCTGACCTCAACCCCATTGAACACATTTGGGATGAATTGGAATGCTGCGTGCCAGGCCTAATCGCCCAACATCAGTGCCCGACCTCACTAATGCTCTTGTGGCTGAATGGAAGCAAGTCCCAGCAGCAATGTTCCAACATCTAGTGGAAAGCCTTCCCAGAAGAGTGGATGTTGTTATAGCAGCAATCGGGGGACCAACTCCATATTCATGCCCATGATTTTGGAATACGATGTTTGACGAGCAGCTGTCTACATACTTTCGGTCATGTAGCATACTTACATACATTCGGAAAGTATTCAGATCCCTTCACTTTTTCAACATTTTGTAATGTTACAGTCTTATTCTAAAATGGATTAAATAAATGTAAAAAACTCAGCAATCTACACACAATACCCCATAATGACAATGCAAAAACAGGTTTTTAGAAATGTTTGCAAATTTATTACGACTGAAAAACAGAAATGCCTTATTTACATAAGTACTCAGACCCTTTGCTATGAGACTAAATTGAGCTCAGGAGCATACTGTTTCCATTGATCATCCTTGAGATGTTTCAACAACTTGATTGGAGTCCACCTGTGGTAAATTCAATTGATTGGACATGATTTGGAAAGGCACACACCTGTCTATATAAGGTCCCACAGTTGACAGTGCATGTCAGAGCAAAAACCAAGCCATGAGGTTGAAGGAATTGTCCGTAGAGCCCCGAGACAGGTTTGGGTCGAGGCACAGATCTGGGGAAGGGTACCAAAAAATGTCTGCAGCATTGAAGGTTCCCAAGAACACAGTGGCCTCCATTATTCTTAAATCGAAGAAATTTGGAACCACCAAGACACTTTCTAGAGCTGGCCGCCCCGGCCAAACTGAGCAATCGGGGGAGAAGGGCCTTGGTCAGGGAGGTGACCAAGAACCAGATGGTCACTCTGACAGAGCTCCAGAGTTCCTCTGTGGAGATAGGAGAACCTTCCAGAAGGACAACCATCTCTGCAGCACTCCACCAATCAGAACTGTTTGGTAGAGTGGCCAGACGGAAGCCACTCCTCTGTAAAAGGCACATGACAGCCCGCTTATGGTTTGCCAAAAGGCACCTAAAGGATTCTCAGACCATGAGAAACAAGATTCTATGGTCTGATGAAACCAAGATTTAACTCTTTGGCCTGAATGCCAAGTGTCACGTCTGGAGGAAGTCAGGCAACGCTCACCACCTGGCTAATAAAATCCCTACAGTGAAGCATCGTGGTGGCAGCATCATGCTGTGGGGATGTTTTTCAGGGGCAGGGACTGGGAGACTAGTCAGGATCGAAGGGAAAGATGAACGAAGCAAAGTACAGAGAGATCCTTGATGAAATCCTGCTCCAGAGCGCTCAGGACCTCAGACTGGGGTGAAGGTTCACCTTCCAACAGTACAACAACCCTAAGCACACAGCCAAGACAACGCAGGAGTGGCTTTGGGACAAGTCGCTGAATGTCCTTGAGTGGCCCAGCTAGAGCCCAGACTTGAAACCAATCAAACATCTCCGAAGAGACCTCAAAATAGCTGTGCAGCGATGCTCCCCATCCAACCTGATATAGCTTGAAAGGATCTGCAGAGAAGAATGGGAGAACTACCCAATTCTTTAAAATATTTTTTATTTAACAAGTTAGTTAAGAACAAATTCTTATTTACAATGACGGCCTACCGGAGAACAGTGGGTTAACTATCTTGTTCAGGGGCAAAACAACATATTTTTACCTTGTCAGGTCGGGGATTCAATCCAGCAACCTTGCGGTTACTGGCCCAACGCTCTAACCACTAGGCTACCTGCCACCCCAAATACAGGTGTGCCAAGCTTGTATCGTCATACCCAAGAAGACTCAAGGCTGTAATCACTGCCAAAGGTGTTTCAACAAAGTACTGAGTAAATGGTCTGAATACTTATGTAAATGTCATATTTCATTATTTTATTTTTTATACATTTGCAAACAAAAAACAGTTTTTGCTTTTTCATCATGGGGTATTGTGTGTAGATTGATGAGGGGAAAAACAATTTAATCCATTTTAGAATAAGGCTGTAACGTGGAAAAAGTGAAGGGGTCTGAATACGTTCCGAATATACATATATATATACACACACACACACACACACACTACCGGTCAAAAGCTTCAGCAGTCGACGTTCTTCATTTCACCTGTCACATTATTTTACATTATGAAGCATATCGTAGTTCCCCAGAACAGTTGAGCCAGTAACAATGTTTGTTTGTAAACAGCACAACGGGAGAAAGTGCGAGGAGCAGGTGAGTCCAGCTGTGTATGGACAGGGATCGAGTTTTATATTGAAAGTCAAGTGTTTTTTTTGCTTAAATAGAGTGATCAGCGACGTGCAACTATAGTTTTCCTTCACAGAAAATACATTAATGCAACATATTCGTCAGAACATAGCTTATGTGCAAAGCTTTTTGGCAGCCACACAAGTAAATAAGCTAACAATGAAAAAGGTATGTTTTGGAAAAACGATGCATTGCCATCATATTTCTAATGTTTACCATAGAAAGAATGTAGCCAGCTACATTTCCTAATGTTTTGCTTACGTTAATCTTGCATTTTTCCAAGAAAAGTAGGCTGTAAAAGTACCGGAGAAAAGTAGCTACATATCAGTCAGAGCATGGTCTGCTGATAGAATGCTCTTTTGTGAATTCTCATCTGATTAGAGAAGTGCAACTGAAGCACGAAATTAGTCTGATGCCGAGCAGAAATCACAATAAGAAGTATTTTACAAAACGCAGCAAGATATTTGTTATGCGTTTTATCTTTTTGTCCTGCATTAACGCGACCCCTAAGTTTAACTTGCTAGTGAATCTAAGTGAGTGGCTGAATTAATAAGGTGGCACAGCATCATTTTTAAAATATTTTTATTTTACCAGTTAAGTTGACTGTGAACACATTCTCATTTACAGCAACGACCTGGGGAATAGTTACAGGGGAGAGGAGGGGCTTTGTGTTAGCCTTCTGCCGTGTTTGGAAGGTCAAAGCCCATTGGATAAGTTATTTGTGGCGCTGTCACTATCTTGATTTCCTTGCGTTTTTTCTCCTCTATGTTCTCCTCTCCAAGCAGAGCATGTAGGCCCGTTGCCCTAGCGACTCCAGACTCCACACAGCATGTATCCTACACATGCTGCTCCAGAGCCAGTATTGTTCTTCCTTCAGACAAGCATGCATAAAAACATTATTCATTTGCACAATGTATCTCGTTCACATTCGCTTGTAAATGTCCAAACTCACCAAAAATGACATTCGGTAGCTCCTACCTATATATGTGTAACTTTATGAGCTGGATTGCCTGTCTTTGCAATTCGTTTATTTTCGTTCTTCATTTATTTTAATCTGATAAATGGCATATATAGGCTCTCATTAGCATATTTAGCATATGTGAAGCTAGCAGCCTCCATTGAAATTTGCTATTACTTGTGCTCATTTTGTTAGCATTCTGGTAATAAACGCCCACTGGGCTGTTTAGCGTTTGTTGGCACCCCCTTATGTACTACGCCGGTAATACTGTATATCCCGGTATGAGAGAGGGATGGTATGATGATATGAATATCTGGATACCGCCCAATCCTACTTTCATCATGATTAAAAAATAGCTATTTCCTGCTACGAAACTGCATACTTCATGCAAGATTAGCTACATCATCTTCATAAACAGTTTGTTGACACATTTGTTGACAGCCAGCTATTTTGCTGGCTAGCAAGTCACATTAGCTAATGGTTTCACACTTACTAGCTAGATGGCTAGCTTCTAGTGACACATTTACTCACAGAAAAAAAATATTCCCTTATTTTCCACATATTAGCTATCTATCTAGCTAGCCAATCTAGCTAGCTAGTTAGTTAGTATTAATTTAGGGTGTTAGTGAGCAAGTTGGACGAGCTAGCTAGCTGGCATATCTGATAGCTTGCTAACTTCTTGGTAATCAGGTGTATATCAGTTTACAATATTAAAGCTACGTTAATATAATAAATAGGAATGCAAACTTACAGGCTAGCCAACCTGTGTGCTCTCACCTGTACTCAGTCAGACTGTGACTCGTCTGTTGTCGTTGCCTTCTGGTACTTGTAGTTCGTGGTGGAAATATGCTTGTAGTTCTTATTATTGTGTATTTTATATATCTATTTTCATGCATATGCTATTAATTACAGAAACATGTATAGAAAGAACTCATGTTCAACTTTTATTTTTTTAAAGTGTATTACTCATGACTACATCTTATAACCCCCCACAACTCTTATTTCACCAGAGAAACACCACCCACCTTAAGAAGGAGCAGGATCAAGTTACACTGTCTTTCCTCTGTTTTACTGGGACTAGGATTTGGGGTGGATAAATTGTTTCTAGATCTGTACCCAGGCAGGGAATGTAGGCAATCTACCTAGACAGAGCCTTCAGGAACAAAACCATTTCTTTCCTCAATCTGAGGTCCCCAACTCCGAAGAAAGCATGAGGAGGGGCGCTCCTCTATCAACATGTTCACACTCATAAACTTGTGCTACATGTCATATTTAAAGTGCCTTTGGAGGCATTAGTGAGCTGAGTACATCAAGGGGATAGTGTGCCAACCACAGATCATGAAATTAATGTATTTTTTGTCGTCTAAAAAATTGCCAGACAAGCACCCTTCAGATTGCATCTGCTGAATAATATGTCTAAGGTAGCCTAACCAGGCAGGTAGTTTCCCAAACCATGCATTTAGTGGATTTTAGACTGTGAACATCACAACCATCAATCTATTTAGAAGGTCAACTTTACATTGCCAAATACACTTACCCTATATCTCACTGGTAGGTTAAGTAATATTATAGGATTTCTAATCCTTTTTACATGCACATTTTTACATGCCCTTTTATACATATTTCATTGCCCAAGATGACAAATTCACAGCATAGAGGAATCCTCATAGTGTGTTCATAAAAAATACCTGCTTGTTGTAGATTGGTCTGCCATCACTGTTCAGTTTTGGCTACCAATTGCTCAGACATACGGTTGATGGTGGTTGTTTGCTACACATATCCCCTTGTCTATGGCATCATAACCGGTGAAAGGTGCTTTTATATCCTGATAACAATTCTACTAACTACAGTACTGTACTTTTCATTCGTTCATTTCATTGTCTTTGGTGAGTAATGAGACAGCACGATGAGAAAGTGTTACTGAAATGGGGTGCTGTTGTTGCTCTCAATGTGGTGGCACGTGGCAAGGCAGGCCTATGGCTATGGTGAAATGGTAGGACAGTCAAAAGTAAAGCATTCAGATGCTGTATATTTCATTGTGTACAATGTTTTCTTTATCTACGTACCACTTCACTTATTCTTCAAAACTTTCACAAGAAGAGCTGGGAGGGACTGCAATGTCCAGCTGGGGTTGACTGTAATGTCCCCAAATGAGTCCAGGTTTCAGTTGAAATGCAGTGCTGGTGTAAAGACGACTGTACTTTGACAGCTCAACAGTTCAGAGTAACTATCACAGTAATTAGGGCTCATATAGGGACAAACACTGACATTGAGAGGTGGCAAGGTTGGAACACATTTGTAGATCCATAGCAAGAAGATGAATGCAACTTGAATGCAAAATGTTGGCAAAAAATTATTATGCATATTCTTGCCTATATTCATTAAAGTGGAAGTGTTTCTGAATCTGACATGTATTTTACACAAGAAAATCTATTATATGACTTCCTTATTGGATGGATCAATCAACCTCACATAGTAAGTGCACTAGTGGTGTGAGAGGAACCCATTAAAGTTGCCATCTGTAACTTTCATTCCCACTCAAAAGTACTGCCCCTGCACTTGTTTGTAAACTAAAGGGGAACTAAAACTAATGTAACCATTTGTTTTTGTTTCACTTCTTGGATAGGTGTGTGCCACTGGGAAAATTAAAGTTACAGATTGCAACTTCTGAGCCCAATCTTCAGTAAGGTAGGTGCATTCTCACTTCGCCTCCTCTGTCCTGTGTGTGGTCAAATGACACTGATTAACTAATTGAACATTTATGTGTGAAGCACACCACAACAACCGACATAGGGCTACAGAGTCTATAGATTATTTACAGTATGTAAAATGGAAGTGTATACATTATTGCATATTCTTTTGCATATATTGCAGTGCAGATTTTTAAACGTATTGCATGGGCTTTCAGTATACTTGGATAGAGGGACAATAAGCAATGATAGTAATGTTTTTATAAACATGTTTTCAGAATTTAACTGTTGGTAAAGCCGTCTTTTACATGGTGTGCTTTACTAAAATGTGTGTAAAAAGCATTCCACCTTCCCTTTTCTCTTTCCTAGCTTTTGTAATATGAGCTGCTTCCTCTCCAAGTCAAGGATATGAGCAACAAATGCTGTCTGCATTTCAACAAAGTCTCCTTGCTTCCCATCCTGGACAAATCAAGTGCTGAGCGAGTTACAGCAGATGACAGGGTTGATTAGCACACATTGAACCAGTATCCTCTCTTTTGCTGCATCTTGTTAAATCTTCATCAAAAAATGATGGTTCAGCACCATCGGCACCCTCATTCAGTCCCTTCACCAGAGAAGAGGTGCGTTGTGAGCACAGCACAACTGTGTGGTCAGGAGGACAAGTTTTTTTTTCTATAGGCAGACAGTGATTGGCATGGAAGTGGTGAGTACATGTTGCGGTGTTTGGGGACATTTTGAGGGGGGACGTGTGTGTGTCTCCTCCTCAGCACTCCCCAGCAGCGATTAGTTCCCCCACGGGTCTCTCAGCCAGTCTGGCCCCCTGGCCTCCAGCCCCCTCTTCCTCCATACTGAGTATCTGGTGCATACTTAGAAGCTGGTGGGAAGGGATCCGAGTAAAGACTGCAGGCTGGGCTTCGGGCTCCTCTTGTTCGATCAGGGAATCTGTAGGGTGGCAGTCAGCGAGGGAGGGTGGGTTGGGGCTGGGAGTGGCATCGTTCAGATAGATGCTGGTGGGGACGGTCATTGTAGAGAAGACCGTGTTGGTGGACTCTGGGGTGCAATCTTTCTTTTCTGAAGAGGGAGAGAGAGAGAAAAAACTATGGTACAATTGTACACAGGCCCACAGTTCTTTCCTGACCACATGACCTAATCAGGAACATTTTTAGACCCTAGTTATAGCCTACTTGTAGTCTATAAAGACAAAGTGGTCATGAAAAACTCTGGGTCACCATTGCAAACTCTGTCACCATTGCATTAGGTTAAGCATTCTGTTAGAGTTGGCTTTTTCTCAGTTCTCTCCTTTCTTTCCTTTCTCTAAAATGCCAAAAATAATCAGGGGAGACAGGAATATATAGAATAAGGTTTGGTTGCCTTGGTGACAGATTCCTCCTGAGATGAGGCATGGCAATAATACCTGTGATAGAAGCAGAGACATGGACGATGGTGTGTGTGCCCTCGATGAACACAGAGTCCAGGGTGTGGTCAGGGGGCAGAGGCTCTGTGCTGACTGTCTCTACCTTGGTGGGCTTACGGATGGTCAGCATGTATGGGTGAACATCCAGGGTAAAGTTGCGACTGTGCTTTTTCTCCATTGCGCTCATATCTACAGTCAGGCATTCAACAGATATGGTAAGGGGGATAGAACACAATAGCATGACCAAATTGTGCATGAGTTGAACAACTTTATTTACAGTATGTGACATTCCTGAAGCACTTTTCTATGCAAAAGCAGTTTTAGTCAAATATCCAAAATAGAGAAATATAGCAAAATTCTGAGTAACCATAAAATGTATATTAGCCTACTCAACTTTCTATTACCATAATTTCTACAGTAATGTCACTGCTCTCAGTACAGTACCTTTGGCAGAGGGCGGGTACTGTGTGCTCTTGCTTAATGGAGCAACATAGTTCTCTGCCACTGGTTTCCTCCTCACCGGTTTGGGCTTCTCAGTCTTAGTGCTGTTCTCCAAACGCGTCATTGTCAGAGGTTCCTTCACCATGGACAGACATGGACAGTTAGTACAATTATCCCAAGTAGAATTAGATTATTGAAGGGATGGTTCACTTTTGTGAAGTTTTAGCTTATTTTACCAAGGGTTTTTTCCGACTTACTAAGGGTTACCTCTGGTTTTAACAAACTTTAAAATGTTTGGGATGAAACAACAACACCCTAGATAATTAGCAAAAAAGCTCAAACTTAAAAAGTGAACGATCCTGTTACGTTGTATAATGATAGGAGACAGGCGCAGGAATACTAAATATTTTTTTTATTTCTCTACCCAAAATAGCGTACATCATGAACATGACGGGGACAAAGCCCAAAACAAACACGTATGTGTATATATATATATATATATATATATATATATATACTGCTCAAAAAAATAAAGGGAACACTTAAACAACACAATGTAACTCCAAGTCAATCACACTTCTGTGAAATCAAACTGTCTACTTAGGAAGCAACACTGATTGACAATAAATTTCACATGCTGTTGTGCAAATGGAATAGACAACAGGTGGAAATTATAGGCAATTAGCAAGACACCCCCAATAAAGGAGTGGTTCTGCAGGTGGTGACCACAGACCACTTCTCAGTTCCTATGCTTCCTGGCTGATGTTTTGGTCACTTTTGAATGCTGGCGGTGCTTTCACTCTAGTGGTAGCATGAGACGGAGTCTACAACCCACACAAGTGGCTCAGGTAGTGCAGCTCATCCAGGATGGCACATCAATGCGAGCTGTGGCAAGAAGGTTTGCTGTGTCTGTCAGCGTAGTGTCCAGAGCATGGAGGCGCTACCAGGAGACAGGCCAGTACATCAGGAGACGTGGAGGAGGCCATAGGAGGGCAACAACCCAGCAGCAGGACCGCTACCTCCGCCTTTGTGCAAGGAGGAGCAGGTGGAGCACTGCCAGAGCCCTGCAAAATGACCTCCAGCAGGCCACAAATGTGCATGTGTCTGCTCAAATGGTCAGAAACAGACTCCATGAGGGTGGTATGAGGGCCCGACGTCCACAGGTGGGGGTTGTGCTTACAGCCCAACACCGTGCAGGACGTTTGGCATTTGCCAGAGAACACCAAGATTGGCAAATTCGCCACTGGCGCCCTGTGCTCTTCACAGATGAAAGCAGGTTCACACTGAGCACATGTGACAGACGTGACAGAGTCTGGAGACGCCGTGGAGAACGTTCTGCTGCCTGCAACATCCTCCAGCATGACCGGTTTGGCGGTGGGTCAGTCATGGTGTGCGGTGGCATTTCTTTGGGGGGCCGCACAGCCCTCCATGTGCTCGCCAGAGGTAGCCTGACTGCCATTAGGTACCGAGATGAGATCCTCAGACCCCTTGTGAGACCATATGCTGGTGCGGTTGGCCCTGGGTTCCTCCTAATGCAAGACAATGCTAGACCTCATGTGGCTGGAGTGTGTCAGCAGTTCCTGTAAGAGGAAGGCATTGATGCTATGGACTGGCCCGCCCGTTCCCCAGACCTGAATCCAATTGAGCACATCTGGGACATCATGTCTCGCTCCATCCACCAATGCCACGTTGCACCACAGACTGTCCAGGAGTTGGCGGATGCTTTAGTCCAGGTCTGAGAGGAGATCCCTCAGGAGACCATCCGCCACCTCATCAGGAGCATGCCCAGGCGTTGTAGGGAGGTCATACAGGCACGTGGAGGCCACACACACTACTGAGCCTCATTTTGACTTGTTTTAAGAACATTACATCAAAGTTGGATCAGCCTGTAGTGTGGTTTTCCACTTTAATTTTGAGTGTGACTCCAAATCCAGACCTCCATGGGTTGATACATTTGATTTCCATTGATAATTTTTGTGTGATTTTGTTGTCAGCACATTCAACTATGTAAAGAAAAAAGTATTTAATAAGAATATTTCATTCATTCAGATCTAGGATGTGTTATTTTAGTGTTCCCTTTATTTTTTTGAGCAGTGTATAACACAAGGCTGTAACCCAAACAAAGAGCGAGGTGTAAACCTCTAATAAATACACTGGACGATACCCATAATAACAAGACACGGGACGAGACCCGTAATAACAAGTGCACATTAACACAGTAACATGCAAGCCGACACAACAGAGCGCAGGTACTCACAAGACCAACGGACATGGAACAATAATCAACAAGGACAATGGAGAACAGAGCGCACATATATACACATACTAAGGGGGAATCCATGACAGATCTCTTAAAACCGAGTAGGTTCTCTTCCTTTAGAGAGTTTGGTACCATCTCTTGCTGAGGGCCTCATTTCTCTAAGGGCCTTTTCAATCAGAAACATCATGTCAAGTCTTCTCAATAAATGCTGATACGAATATCTTAGATATTGTTCTAGTACACTGAACAAACCGACTCTACAGTAAGTGGTGCTGTAACATGTGCGCTGGGAAGCAAGTTCAGGGAGCGCATAATTTAATAAACAAAACAAGAAACACGAACAACGCGCAGGCAGGAAACTGAAGCAGAAACAATAACACCTGGGGAAGGAACCAAAGAGAGTGACATATATAGGGAAGGTCAGGGAAGTGATGGAGTCCATGTGAGTCTGATGACACGCAGGTGCGCGTAACGATGGTGACAGGTGTGTGCCATAACGAGCAGCCTGGTGACCTAGACGCCGGAGAGGGAGCACACATGACAGGTGCTTTGGTTTTTCAGCACAGTGGGTGAAGACTATTTTATTGCATATTAATTTAGATTAATATCCTAAGACATTAATCGGATGGAAATCCACAGGTTGGTTTCTTAGTGTGAGAAGATGAATGAATATCAGTTCATTTGAGTTGGAAATCAGGAATATCCTTTTTTCATTGGTGGTAATTAGTCATAACAATAATAGATTTAGCCGACTATGTGTAATTCAGCTTTAGACAAACAGATTGCATTTCCAGCCCATGATAATTGGCCAGAATATGCAGACCTGTGGCTACCCTCTTTTAGAATCTCTTGTCCGCTGAGTTTGTGCCTATGTCGGAGGCAATCTGAGACAAAATATCCACAGGGAAGTGTTATCAACCCGACCTTCAGTACGCTGGTCTGTATATCATTTTTTTTTTTGCATGCGACAAACATTTGCACAATATGACCAAGTCTAACCGAACCACAGAGTGAATGTTGTCCCACACAATCAGCTGTCAAATTTCACAAACGCTTCCATCTGATTGCGAGGAAACGTGGTTCGATTGACTATGTTCGGTACATTTGGCTATTGTTTACATGTTGCAAAATGCATCAGGAGATTGAAAATGCAAGTGACAGAACACAAAATCTCCACCTCCTACCGTCAAAAGCACCAACAGCACGGACAACCGGTAAAGTAAGTGTAAATATCATTTTATTCAACATTCTGACTTGTAGACTTGCGTATTTTTTAGGCAGACTTCTTTCATACTGAATATCCATGGGGTAACCATGGTAACAGTGATGTTTAGGCAAACCTGTGGCAGGTAGCATTTAGGCCGCCTATGCATGGGGACCTACCTTAAAAGGCTGGGGGAGGGGATTGGAGCTGGGGATCCACTTCATCTTCTTGCGTGGTCGTTTGATGACCAGCGGCTCCCCTCCCAGCTCCCCCACTCCCAAGAGAGAGGGGTCCATGTTGGGGTCTAGGGTCTGGATGCCTGAGTCCCTCACAGAGGGTGTAGCGTCATGGTTAGACTGGGCCAGGGCGGCCAGCAGCTGCCTCACCACATTGTCATACATGAGGTCACTCTCATTGGTGATAAAGTCAAGGCGGTTGAGTGATTTGATGTGGTCGCGGTTCTCGTTACAGAACATGGCCAAGATGTTGATGTCACAGAACTGAGACTTCTGCCAGCGCCGCCGCGTCTTGATGCCCACCTTGTGCAGTTTGTCGAACACGAAGTTGGACTTCCGCACCACGAACAGGTGCAGCAGGTTGACCAGGATGACAAGGTTCATGGTGCTCAGCAGGGCGATGTCTACGGCGGCCATAATGCGCTGCAGCTGCACGGCTGGCAGTTTGCAGTTGACGCTGAGCCTCAGCTCAGGGATGCTGCTGGAGTCTGGAGGCTCCCCCAGGGCACAGCTGAACTCGTTCTGGCGCTGGCGGTGCCAGTAGGCGCTCAGGTAGGAGATGGGGATGGAGCTGAGGCACATGATGGCCAGGTGGCGCGCAAGGTACAGCTTGGCCAGGAAGTTGCTCTGGCCTCGCCTCTCCAGGTACTTCTCAAACAGGTTCTGCTCGGGGCTCTTCTCCTTCTCCGCATTCTCGATGATCTCTCGTCTCTCTCTCTCCGTGATGCCTGGTCCTTTGGACTGGATCTGCTTCTCGATCTTAGGGGCCCGGCCCTCGGCAGCCCGGTGGTAGCAGTTGTCGATCTCGTGAAGCAGGAAGTTGAGCTCGGAGGTAAGTCTTGTGGAGGCCATGAACTCCCAGCCCAAAGCAGGGATGTACATGATGCCGGCGAAGGCCAGCAGGGCGTAGGGTAGGAACTTGTGCTCAAACAGCGAAGGTCGAAGGTCAGGCTCCACCCCGGGAACGGCGTCACGCAGCTCTGTCCAGCAGTAGCCTCGTGCGTACAGGGCCTGGTCACGGGTGAAGTTGTGAGGCGTGTAGCAGTAGATTGACTCCTCTGAGAGGGGAAAAGAAGGAGAGAGTTAGCCTCATAATCTGACATTACAACATGACTGAGGGTAATGGATGTTTGTAATCTATTTACAGTAAGTGAATCAACAACAAAAAAAATTGTTGTCAAACTTTCCTCTAACAGTCAGTCCTTGATATAATGTTGATATTATAGATGTTTCCTATGTGGGGGAAATACCATTGATTAATTTCATCCATTTGTGTCAGAAGACTTCTCAGATTTCATTACTCTCTGGAAGTGCTGATTCATGGTATAAAACCATCTGCAGAGGAGACAGAGAAGGAGGCAGCACTTCAAGCCACACTTGTATTCCATCCATTCTTTCCCTGTTATGCTTGAGTATGGTAGCAGCAAGGCCATTCGACGGCCGACTGACAAGGTCTGGTAGGTTCAGGGGTGCATCTAGCCCTGAGGTGCACTTGTGACTTTCATTTAATGATTGTTGAACTGAGCATGAGAACATTACACACTGACTGCAAAGCGCTGAGCCAGGTGTCTGAGGGCTGGGGGTGGGTACAGTGTCTGGGAAAGGGCTGTTTTTCAGGCTTGAGAAAGTTTATGTGATTGCTCTTCAAATTTGCACACGTTCATATTTGGCCTGTAGGCTCCTTCATTTGGTATTGGACTTTGCCTGAGACTTAAATCCAACATAATTTGTTCAATTTAAGGGTAGCAACCAATGACATCAATACAATAAGTATTGTACATAAATGTAATATAGTGCACGTTGCACTGCTGTCTTCGGTTGTTGCCATGGCACTTGAGGTTTGTGGGGCCTATCAAATGGGTCCCGTTGGCAACCCATGTTTTGAAGAGGAGTAGTGCAGAGAATACAGAGATGGGCTCCCACCCAATCCCATCCTCTGTCGGACCAGTACTTCCCGCCCGGTACTAAGTGAAATGCTCAGTCACAGCTGGTTGGTGCTGCTATGCAGACAGCCTGACTCAGCATTGAGCTTTCCTTTCTCTCCTCTCTGTTCACTACAGTAGCCCAGTCTAATCTCTGAACTGATCTCTCACACCAAAAACCAAAAGCACTGCATACTTAACCCTACATTTCCCAGATCTATCATTCTGATCAAAAAATAACATATGGTGCATTTCGTCTGAGGATTTACCCGAGTGTTTTACCCAAAAGATTCAGACTTTTCTGTTTCCATCGACGCGGGCCGGCCCCCGTGTCTCACTGTGCCATGGCTCCAACGGACCTGCTCAGACTTGGAGCCAAGGCAAGGCCCTAGGCACTTTTAAGCTTTAATTTACATAACAATGGCTAACTGTGAACTTTAACACCTTCTTACAAACCAACAGTCATGAGTTTCATTTTTTAAATTTAGCTTTATTTAACTAGGCAAGTCAGTTAAGAATACATTCTTATTTACAATGACGGCCTAGCAAAACGCCTCATGCCTCCATGTTGTGTTGCTACCATGCTGTGTTGTCACGTGTTGCTGCCATGCTGTGTTGTTGTCTTAGGTCTCTCTTTATGTAGTGTTGTGGTGTCTCTTGTCTCTTGTCTAGTATCTGTGTTCTGGTTCAGTGTAAAGTGAAAGGCTGATGTGATGTGAGTTAACAACAACACGTTAAGACATACAGTTCCCTTCCCAACCTGCTGTGTGTGTTTGGTGTTTACTGCAGCAGCATAGCAATGTCACAGGCCCCTCTAGTGGCCATCTGCCAGACCTGGATTCAAATACTATTGAACCAGTAGAATAGTTGCAAAAGTGCAAACACCGCCCCTTTTGGCACTCCAGGCAGACGAGAGCAAACTCTCAAAACAATTGCCCCAGACAAGCACAACTAATGTATATTATTTCAAATAATAGTTGAAGCCAGGTCTGCCATCTTGCCGACCCACTGACCTGCAAAGTTCCTTGTGAAGACAAGAGTGACGAGCAGGATGGGTATGATGACGGTGCCGATGGTGACTACGCGGTCAAATGGTAGCTCCAGTTTAAGCTGGACCATAAGGCCGGCCAGCATTCCTCCCTTCTCATCCTGGGAAGAGCCAGGCAGGATCAGCTCCTTCAGCTTCTCTCCCGCCAGCAGAGCCGTGGCCATGTCTAAGTTCTGCTCGAGGATGTTCTGCATCTGGCCTGAGAAGACAACGGCCACCCCCTCCTCCTAGATACCTCCACACACACACACACACACACACACACACACACACACACACACACACAGGACTGGCGGTCTCAATGCCAGAGCTGGTCATGTGGCGTGGCAGGAACGACTGGGTTTTGATGGACAGTCTTGGATATGTTCACTGACGGTGAGTCAGACAGATTGATGCTCTCTGACTGTCTCTTCCCTCACCGAGGAAGGACATTGTGTTCAGTCAGTGGTTTACTGTGGGTTCCAGTTGTGCTGTGTACATTCTGTGCTTTTGTTCTCTCTCACCTTTAACTGGCCTTGGTCCACACACAGTGTGTCAGGTAAAAGGAAGGATAGATGATCTTTCTCTCGGTTCTCAAAGAGTGTGGTCTCCGGTGGATGAGTTTGTATGGATTTATAGTATACCCAGATCAATAGGGATACCTACTCCGATTCCATCTTCCTGCAAAAGACAGATTGTCCAACCTGGTCTCAGAGCATTTCGTATTATTCTGTATGTAAATCCGAGACACTCCATTTAGTATGCAATATTAGGTTTCGTATGGTATGTATTAATTTGTGTGATATATTGTGATTTACAATTCAACACCCATTTCATAACAGATGTTATGAATTTGCAAAATGTACAATATATTACGGATTTGTAAAATGTACTATATGTTACGAATTTGCAAAACATATATGTTACGAATTCTAGCTAGGTGGCTTGGTTGCTATTTGGTCAGAACCAAATCTGAACCAATCATAGATATCTATGTTTCACAAGTTTGGACAGCATGGTACAATACAATAGAGCACAGCAGAGTACAGTGCACAGTAAATAAACATACAGTAGAGCACAACATACAGTAAAGAAAAGTAAAGTGTACTTTATTATACCCTACTTTACTCTAATGTACTCTACTGAACTAAACTGTACCATAATCTACTGTAGTCTACTCTACTGAATAAAACTCTGCTATCCTATACTGTACTGTAGCGCACTGCACTCTACTGTGCTCTACTGTACTAAACTGTGTCGTACTGTGATGTTAAACTTGTGAAACATAGCTTAGAGGTCTATGATTTGTTCAGATCAAATATGTACTTGTTTGGGAGAGGAGCTCATTAGAATAATACCCAGCATGCTTTAAGTGTTTTTTTACATTTACATTTTGGTAATTCAGCAGACACAGAGCTAACTAAGGTAGATAAACAAAAACTTATCACAGTCATAGCAAGATTATTATTTTTTTTACTGCTACTGAGAATGCTATTGTAGTTTAAGTGGTCTGTTGGTTTATTCTGTAGGTTGGAATGCTTTGAAAAGCTAGCATAAGTGCATGTGACAGATGGGAGCAATAATACATATTCTGTCACAATCTTCAGTTGGTTCCTCTTTCCTATAGTATATTAAGAGGCTTGAAAGAATGTATTTGCAGAAATTTGGACATAGAATCAATGACTGAAAAAGACAGATTTTCAATGTCTGTAAATCTTTTTGACATAGGGAAAATACGTCTTTTCACCTTTCATTCAGCACCTAAAATGCACCTGATTTCAACATCCAGAAAATACATATTTTCGATGTCTGGAAATTATGTATTTTCGAAGTCCGTAAAATATTGTTTTCAACATCCGGAAAATGCATATTTTTAACTTTCATTCGGCACCTAAAATGCACCTGATTTCAATGTCAGAAAAATATGTTGAAAATACATTTTCTATGTAATTTTGCTTACTGTGTCAGTAGTAGCAGTGGGAGCTCAGTTTTCAGTGAGTGTGTCAGTGTGGTCACATCTGTGGGGAATATTTGCCTTTGATTACACAAGGTCTGTGAAGGGCGAAGTCACCCGCTCTGATGAGAATGATGACCTTGAAAAGCCTTTAAAAAACTTTTATGCACCGCTGAGTACAAGGACATGCCTTTTTTTCCCAAACATGGTACCAAAAAAGGTTTTGATTCCTGGCTGAGTCAATCGATATTATTAGATTCCGATTCATATCAGTGATGTAATCATTAGTCATATGACATTATGCTCATGTTCTGTTCATTCAGCGTTACAGTGAAACCATTTCCCATGGAGCTGTGAGACATCATCTTTAATGAACACTGTCAAACCTGGGGATTTTGAATGTCAGAATCTAGGACACCTGTCAGGGGGATGCTGCTTTATGGTGTGTGTGTGTCTCTCATTGCCACTGCTGCACTCTGCAAGTGAGGAGGGGGTTGCTGCTGCATGCACACTCCAGGACGGTTACGTGAATGTCCTTCGAGAGGAGTGTGATCACATCTTCCCCGCTCACCCCACCACACACACCCCTCCCATCTGTCTTTCTCTCCATCTTACACTCTCTCTCCCTCTCTTTTTCTCTCCATCTCTTTCTTGCTTCTTCTCATTCTCTCTCAATCTGGCATAAATATCCATAGTCCTTGAGCCACACAGAAGCAGGCCCATACAGTCTGCAGATAGAGTGGATTACATTGTGCAGGGATAGAGGGACAGAAATCCTGCCTACCAACTTAATTGTTAGCATCATGACCTACTCAATAAATTGCCCCTGGCTAAGACCAATCATTCATATTATTTTTGAGAGCATTATGCTCCTTTATGATGACAAATGGAGTGTATTTGAGAATAATGTGATGTGATATATAGAATAGGCTGAAGTTCATCTGCTGTAAAATTATCTTGAATAAATAAATCATTGTGAGATAAAATATAAACTTGTCAAGCCACCAGTCATGAAACATTAGTCATAGGTAGTGACTACTGACTATGTGTGAATAGATAACGGTGTAGGGTGAAGTTTCCCCTAGATGCTGTGCTTGGGTAAGTTTAGCATTTTCCCCACTAATGGTTAAGGATAGGATTGGAGGATGGGAAGCTGGTCCCAGATCTGTACCTAGGGGAAACATCGTCGACCACCCCTGGCGCAATCGATAACACCCTCTCCTACTCTGAAGATCTTTGAGGGATCCTTGGATCAGACAATGAGAAAGCCCTGAGACATACTGTAGGTGAAAGGGCCGGTTCAATTAATTTACATTTCAGGCTACTTGATTCTGGGAAAGGCCCTTCTGTGTAGCACATGTATTATTTGTGTTCCTTCATTATTGAACATGCTTTACTTGGGCACAAAAATGTCCTTAACATAAAACAATATCCTAATATTTATGACCTGATGATAATTGTAATTGTCTGTCTAACAGTTCCAAAAATCTGGTTTACAACCAACAGTTGCCAATTTTAAATCGATTTTGTCTTGTAGGAGACAATATCTCATTTCAGAAACTCGGCTTCTGGCAGTGGTGAGCCCTTGGCACCAGTCCAACAACAGATTATGCCCCACAGTTGGACCTGCTACACGTGTTTAAAGGGGATGCCCACATTCAGTTGCCAGTACTACAGTATGCCACGTTTGGTTAAGGCTGTCCCTGTTACACAGACAGACACACTTGGTGTAATCAGACTCACTTTTGCTGAAGAGGTGAACACAATTCACTGTAGGCTACATGTTTAAAGGATTGTGAGTGGAACTGTGTGATCTTTCATGTACTCTCACCGGTCCTCCTCATTAGTGAGCATCCATTCCGAGTGTGATCATGAGTTTATAGATTGGACTCCGTCCAAAAACTTCCAAACTAGCTACTCCTGTTGTAAAGTGAGCATGGCAAATAGTGGAATTTCACCTCAACAATACACAGTCCCCGATATAACGCCTATTCACTTTGCCTTTTTCAAGTGCACAAATGACAGGTTAAGCAAAATTAGAAAATACTATTAACCGTGCAAACAATAGCGTTAGGCTACTGTTACACCAAATGCAAGTCCATTGCTAAACAAAATGCTACAAGAACAGAGCAACAAAGCTATTGTGGTTATGCTACATACAGGCTATCATATGATATGATAGAGTTTCCTCTACTAATCTCGTGAAATTGTCCAAGAGTCATTCTCAAACATGCCGCACTGTTGGTTGTCTAGTCATCCACATGCTATTGGCTACTTACATCAAAGGAGCGGTGCACAAAACAAAACACTCCGCTGCAAGTCAACTAATGTGCACGCCAATTCAGCACTTGGTGCTGTGGACAGCTCCCGAAGTGTAGACGGGGCGCTGAAAATCTGAGTGTATTGGTCTAAAACGGGTTGAGTAAGGACTCTTATTAGACTTTCAGCTCTACATGTATTAGCTGCAGTCCACCTGTCCATATCAGTGACAGGCACAGAAAATTCACGGTCCATCCACAAGGAAAATAGATCAAGCCCGAGAATCCACTGTGGGTTCAAATTCACCCATTTAACACAAGGAGGAAATATAATGTACTCACAGGTCATGTGCATCCTCGGCGTGCTAAGAGTTACTGCAGTGCGGGCGAGCCGCTACAGCGTGTATCCGGGCACACCGGTTTGTTCCGCCTTTACCCCTCCTCACCCTCCCTTCCGGGTTTTGTCTCTCTCCTCTCCCCAGAACCAAAGATGAGATAGGTAACGCATTAGGATTCAACAAATCATTGCTTCCTCTCTCCTTGCGCAAATTGAAATGACAAATCCTGATGTAAATGTCCATTTGACTGTGTTGTGAAAACCCAGACAATGGGTTGTGATCTTTAGGTGGAGGAACAAACTCGACACTTTGGATGTAGTTTATAAAAGGTCTCACATTATCAGTAAAAATAAATTGGGCACACTGATGCAAGCTTCTGAGGATTTCCTCATATAGTCTAGGCTAGCCTACGAAGCTGTCGCTATCTTGCGTTTCAGGAGGAGAGGAACAGTGAGTCAATCAATCCTTCCTTGTGAAGTAGGCATTATAACTCCCCACTCGCTCAAACTCACACACACTCATGAAGTCCCAGTGGGAGAACAGCCAGCAGCTAAACAGGGAACAAACACTCTGTCTTAACTCGCTCACCCCCAATCACGCCACCCGCAGCAGTTGTGTTTTTGCTCAGAGATGTGGTGCCTCTGGTTATTCACGATTGGCTATAGCTAGGCTGTTTAGGTTGGCTGTTTCTGGCAAGACTCCCGTACAGGTCAGATCGATAGCAAGCGTGCAAGCAAGCAAGCCAAGGCGCGCGCTTCAGACTCTGGTCAGGTTCCTAGCCGGTTTTCACCGGTTAGATGCCCCTCCTCATAACTGCTTCCAAATATAGGATTTCCTCTCCACCACTGCTGCATCGCAATGGTGATCAAGAAAGCAATTGAATGTGTTGTGGTTGCAAACGGAGACACTCCATTTAGTTGTATATATTACGTTTTGTATGGAATGTATTAATTTGTGGATGTTCATCATTCATTTCGGATGATAAATTATGAATTACAATTCGTATGATATGTTACGAATTGCAATTCGTGCAATATACTATGAATTGCGATTCGTATAATAAGTTACGAATTTGCAAAACGTACAATATGTTACGAATTCCAATTTGTTGTTGCTAATGTTAACTAAGTGGCTAGGTGGCTAACGTTAGCTAAGCCAGGGGTTAGAGTTAAGGTTAGGAGTTAGGTTAAAGGATTAAGGTTAGGGGAAGATTTAGCTAAAAGAGTTAAGGCAGTGGTTCCCAAACTTTTTTGATATTTGAAAATGTTCAAGACCCTAATCATGTGAAAAATAATTATGTAATTAACAGCCAATGTTAACTTTTTTAATTGGGACTATTGCAGTCAATTGTAAAACATTCTAACAGTATTGCTGATGTTATTCTCAACTCACCATCATACACTTTTAATGTGAGGCTATGACATTCAATTGCAAATTAAACTGACATATCTCTTATCTCACCACCACCAATGAGATGGGTGTGCTTGATGCATGTCGCCACCGAGGTCTCAAAGTCAGGCGGCATGGTCGACAGTGCTGTCACATCCAACCTGGATCGATATTTGTTTTTATTGCGGATGACAGCACTGAATCAGCATAGCATGAGTTGTAGTGCTCGGAGGGAGACGGCACACTATTTCCTTTGAGTGAGGAACCAAAAGTCCTCCATAGTGACCCATGAATGTGTTGTCTGCAGCATTTGATCACATGACAGATTGATCACCTGTTTGATTTCACTTACTGGCATGTCAACTGAGTCAGGATCACAGTCAAAAATATTTTTTTTGTATTTCCGTTTGACTGTCAAAGGGTCTAAATACTTTCCGAAGGCGTCTAAATACTTTCCGAAGGTACTGTGTGCATTCGGAAAGTATTCAAACCCTTTGACTTTTTCAACATTTTGTTACATTACAGCCTTATTCTAAAAGGTATTAAATAGTTTTTTCCCCCTCATCAATCTACACATGATACCCCATAATGACAAAGCGAAAACAGGTTTTTAGAAATTTTAGCAAATGTATTAAAAATAAAAAACAGAAAAACCTTATTTACATAAGTATTCAGACCCTTTGCTATGAGACTCGAAATTGAGCTCAGGTGCATCCTGTTTCCATTGATCATCCTTGAGATGTTAATACAACTTGATTGGAGTCCACCTGTGGTAAATTCAATTGATTGGACATGCTTTGGAAAGGCACACACCTGTCTATACAAGGTCCCACAGTTGACAGCAAAAACCAGGCCATGACGTTGAAGGAATTGTCCGTAGCACTCAGAGACAGCATTGTGTCGAGGCACAGAACCGGTGGAAGGGTACCAAAAAATGTCTGAAGCATTGAGGGTCCCCAGGAACACAGTGGCTACCATCATTCTTAAATGGAAGAAGTTTGGAACCACCAAGACTCTTCCTAGAGCTGGCCGCCCGGCCAAACTGAGCAATTGGAGGAGAAGGGCCTTGGTCAGGGAGTTGACCAACAACCCGATGGTCACTCTTACAGAACTCCAGAGTTATTCTGTGGAGATGGGAGACCCTTCCAGAAGGACAACCATCAATGGAAACAGCATGCATCTGAGCTCAATTTCAAAGTCAAACTCAAAGTCTCATAGCAAAGGGCCTGAATACTTATGTAAATAAGGTATTTCTGTTTTTATTTTTAATACATTTGCAAACATTTCTAAAAACCTGTTTTCGCTTTGTCTTTATGGATTATTGTGTGTAGATTTGATGAGGAAAACATTTATTCTATCAATTTTAGAACAAGGCTGTAACTTAACAAAATGTGCAAAAAGTCAATGGGTCTGAATACTTTCCGAATGCACTGTACTTGGCTCGAACCCGGGACCTCTGCTTCACAAACACACGTGACCCTCCCTCAAGCATCTATACTCGTCGTGCCACTCAAAAGCTAGTTCTTGAGCGATGTAAACATGGATACAATGCTGAGGAGTACGTTTCCCACATCTTCATGTGCTACATAAGCGTCAGTCCTCCTCACACGTCAGTGACATTTCCAGAGAGACTAATGTGAGAGATGTACCAGCTATCTAAGCATCAGTGACTCTACATCAGTTAGTCATAGAGCACAACATCTCATCTGCCAAAACTCAATGTGTGTGTGTGTGTGTGTGTGTGTGTGTGTACGTGCGTGTGTGTGTTTGCGTTTGAGAGAGAGAGAGAGGAGAGAGCCTGATGTGTGCAGCAGTCCTAGTTCATGTCTATGTGAATCTGCATGACTGTGTAAACAGTAGGTACAGAATGTGTTTGTAATGTACCTCTAAGTGTAGAGCTGGGAGCTGCTGGCTGTCATCCCACTCTGGAGCCCCCATGTGGAGCTGACTCTTGTAGGGGGCACAGTGCACCACAGTGGCCAGAGTCAGAACTGCCTGCACCAGCAGCAACACCAACAGAATCAGCAGCAGGATGTCATATGATTGCTAGGGACACACACATACATATTGTTTTGGTACGCTATCTGAGTTGTAACCACAGAGTCATTAAAGTGGCACTCCAGTCTCATTTTCACCTCACTTAACACCTGATTTACTTAACAAAAGGCACATCTCAATAGGTGGTCCAGGTAAGTCATGGCATTACACAAATCTATTGTTTCTCTATATTTCCCCTGCCAAAGGGGGAGGCCGATGACGTCACAAATTCCAATCAGAGTAACTCATTGAATGTCCTACTCCTTGAAGTTTGCAGTTGTGTCTAAAAATACACTAATTTGATCAAATTTGGGATATCACTTTTCAACAGTAAAAGTTCAACAATCGCTGAAGGACATCTTTAAGTATATACTTTTTGAACATGTTGATTGTCCCTTTCTCAAAACGATGGATTCACTCAATATCTGAGTTAATACCACCACATGGGCTCCCTAGTTGTGCAGCGGTCTAAGACACTGCATCTCAGTGCCCGAGGCGTCACTACAGACAACCTGGTTCGAATCCAGGCTGTATCACAACCAGCTGTGATTGGGAGTCCCATAAGGAGGCGTGTGTCATCCGGGGTTGGCCGATGTAGGCTGTCATTGTAAATGAGAATTTGTTCTTAACTGACTTGCCTTGTTAAATAAAGGTTACATTTAAAATAAAAAATCATGAAAAGCTCTGTATGTTTTTACAATTTCTGCAGAGTTGTTAGTTATACCTTGACCATGATTCTCAAACATGTTGGATTGACAAGTGACAATGACTTTGAGCTGGAGGCTGACCTGAGGCAGTCCTACTGAACTCATCCTATGTACAGAGAATCTATCTATCACAGAACACTAGGCAGCTCACCTTAGCTGTAGGCACCTCATACAAGAAGATGTCAATGAAACTAAGCACACTGCAGGAGAGGAAGCCTGAGGCTGAGAAGAGCAGGGGGGAGGTCACACTGCTGATGGCAATCAACATATTCACCTGAGGGGGAGAGGGGGAGGAGTGAGAGAAAGAGATAGTCTTCATTCAGTGAGGTAATGGTTGAGCATGACACCTGTCCAGAATACATAACCTACATAATACAAAACTCACCAGACACTTGTTGGGGTATTCTGCTACGACATGGCTGGCAATGGCACTGGGAAAACACTGCAGAGACAGGGAACAAAATAGAGGCGTTTCAGTCTTTCACCCATTGTTGAGTCACAGCCAGACTCTCTATTGGATCATGAATAAAGACTGGATGTGTCTGGAAGCAGTTTTGTGTCTGTGGCGGGGTACAAAATATTTGTGAACCAATGGTGTAGACCCATTGTAACACACGCAGCCTTACAGCCACTAAGATCCAGAAGAAGGTGACAGACAGGTATGGACCCAGGAGCAAGGCGTCCATGTTGAGAGCGATGATACCGCCAAACACAGCCGAGATTCCTACTATCACCTCAATCACCTGTCAGAAATACACGGCCGTGACTATTGGGAATACACGGCAGTTACTATTTTGTTTCTGGTGTCCTTTGACAGCTCTTTGGTCTTGGCCATAGTGGAGTTTGGAGTGTGACTGTTTGAGGTTGTGGACAGGTGTCTTTTATACTGATAACAAGTTCAAACAGGTGCCATTAATACAGGTAACGAGTGGAGGACAGAGGAGCCTCTTAAAGAAGAAGTTGCAGGTCTGTGAGAGCCAGAAATCTTGCTTGTTTGTAGGTGACCAAATACTTATTTTCCACCATAATTTGCAAATAAATTCATTAAAAATCCTACAATGTGATTTTCTGGAAAAAAAATTCTCATTTTGTCTGTCATAGTTGAAGTGTACCTATTACAGGCCTCTCTCATCTTTTTAAGTGGGAGAACTTGCACAATTGGTGGCTGACTAAATACTTTTTTGCCCCACTGTATATGCAATAAATGTATTCTTTTTTGTATTAATACTATGGCGCCGCCACCAATATAATATAAACTGAGCAAAGATACGTCAGATGTGGGAGTTAACAAGCAATAATTGAAACAGAAAGACAATGGTGGCGAGAGGACAAGGGGTGTTAATCATTTACATAGAGAGGAGTGACCATGTGTGTTATCTGAAGGTATAACGGCTTTCTTCTGTGGACGAAGGAGAGGACCAAAGCGCAGCGTGGTTAGTGTTCATCATGTTTAATAACGACAATAAACGTGAACACTACAAAATACAAAAACAACAAATGTGAAAAACCGAAACAGTCCTATCTGGTGCATAGACACAAAGACAGAAGACAGCCGTTACAGAACCACCCACCAACCAAGGACCAAGCAGCGTGGTAACAGGCAGCGGCAGCAGGAGCAGCGCGAGAAGGAGGAATGGACATGGGAAGACGAGTTGGACGGTAAAGGACCCTGGGCAGAGCCAGGCGAATATTGTCGCCCCAAGGCAGAGCTGGAGGCAGCGAAAGCAGAGAGGCGTCATTATGAGGAGCTAGCTCGGCAGCGCGGCTGGAAGCCTGAGAGGCAGCCCCAAAAATTTCTTGGGGGGGGGGGGCACACGGGGGGTGTGGCAGAGTCAGGAGTCAGACCTGAGCCAACTCCCCCTGCTTACCGTAAGGAGCCAAGGATAGAACCAGAGCCGGTCAGGGCGGTATTGGAGGTGAGCGAAGCAGAGAGAGTAAAGGAGTTAATGGGGAGATTGGAGGAGAGAGTTATGAGGGAGGTGCTGGTTTGGTGCATAAGGCACGACATCCGCCTGACGGAGCGTGTCGGGGATTTGATGTCACCTGATTCAGCTCTCCATACTCGTCCTGAGGTGCATGCTAGCCGTCTGGTGAAGACTGTGCCAGCCCCACGCACCAGGCCTCCTGTGCGCTTCCCTAGCCCTGCACGTCCTGTGCCACCTCCTCGCAGCAGCCCTCCGGTGCCGGCACCACGTACCAGGGCTCCAGTTCCAGCACCCAGCACTCGCCCAGTGGTGCGTGTTTCCAGCCCAGTACCACCAGTGCCAACACCACGCACCAGGCTTCCTGTGCGTCTCCAGAGCCCTGTACGCACTGTTCCTTCTCCCCGCACTCGCCCTGAGGTGCGTGCCCTCAGCCCGGTACCACCAGTGCCGGTACCACGCACCAGGCTTATAGTGTGCCTCGAGAGTCCAGTGTGCCCTGTTCCTGCTCCCCGCACTCGCCCAGTGGTGCGTGTTCCCAGCCCGGTACCACCAGTTCCGGCACCATGCACCAGGCCTACTGTGCACCTCAGCAAGCCAGAGTCTGCCGTCTGCCCAGCGCCGCCTGAGCTGCCCGTCTGCCCAGCGCCACCTGAGCTGCCCGTCTGCCCAGCGCCGTCTGAGCCGCCCGTCTGCCCAGCGCCGTCTGAGCCGCCCGTCTGCCCAGCGCCGTCTGAGCCGCCCGTCTGCCCAGCGCCGTCTGAGCCGCCCGTCTGCCCAGCGCCGTCTGAGCCGCCCGTCTGCCCAGCGCCTTCTGAGCCGCCCGTCTGCCCAGCGCCGTCTGAGCAGCCCGTCTGCCCAACGCCGTCTGAGCCGCCCGTCTGCCCAGCGCCGTCTGAGCCGCCCGTCTGTCCAGCGCCGTCTGAGCCGCCCGTCTGTCCAGCGCCGTCTGAGCCGCCCGTCTGTCCAGCGCCGCCTGTGCCAGTCAGGAGCCGCCAGAGCCGCCCGCCAGTCAGGAGCCACCAGAGCCGCCCGCCAGTCAGGAGCCGCCAGAGCCGCCCGCCAGTCAGGAGCCGCCAGAGCCGCCCGCCAGTCAGGAGCCGCCAGAGCCGCCCGCCAGTCAGGAGCCGCCTGAGCCGCCCGCTAGTCAGGAGCTGCATGAGCTGCCCTTCAGTCTGGAGCTGCCCTTCAGTCCGGAGCTGCCCTTCAGTCCAGAGCTGCCCTTCGGTCCGGAGCTGCCCTCAGTCCGGAGCTGCCCCTCAGTCCTGAGCTATCTCTCAGTCATGAGCTACCTCTCAGTCATGAGCTACCTCTCAGTCATGAGCTACCCCTCAGTCATGAGCTGCCCCTCAGTCATGAGCTGCCCCTCAGTCATGAGCTGCCCCTCAGTCATGAGCTGCCCCTCAGTCCGGAGCTGCCCCTCAGTCCGGAGCTGCCCCTCAGTCCGGAGCTGCCCCTCAGTCCGGAGGAGTTTCCTCAGTCCAGAGGCGCCCCTCAGTCCAGAGGCGCCCCTCAGTCAGGTTCTGATATCCAGAAGTTCTTCCCGGCTGTAAGTAATAACACAAAACATTTCCTGGGCTAATAATGTAAGAAATAACACATAAAAAATCGAAATATTGCAGCAACGTTTCCTAAGAGCTAGAAGCTTTTTCAGACTCTAGTCAGCTAAGAGCCCCTCACCGAGCCTGCAGCACAGCGCAGGTAGTCCATAGCAGCAGGAAACACGTTGCCCAGGGAGAGAGAGAAGCCAGCCATGACCAGCAGACTGCTCTGTGGACCATCCACCCACCCACAGACACAGACACAGACACACACACAAACACACGCGCACACACACACACACACACAGTGGTTAGTACGTAAACTGCCTAGAGGAGAGTTCACTTACCAAAAAGTTGTCGCGCTACCCCTGTTCTCTCTGCTTTCACCCTTAAGAAAAAGTTTTAAACCAGAGTGTAACGGCTTTCCTCCTCCTCTTCATCCGAAGAGGAGGAGCAGGGATTGAACCAAAATGCAGCGTTTAAATTCGACATAATATTTATTTACAAAACGGAAAAACACGACAACACTTTAATAAACTACAAAACAATAAACGACGTAGACAGACCTGGACGACGAACTTACATTAAACACGAAGAACGCATGAACAGGAAAACTGACTACATAAAAGAACGAACGTACAAACAAACCGAGACAGTCCCGTGTGGCGCGACAAACACAGACACAGAAGACAACCACCCACAACAATCAATGTGAAAACACCTACCTTAATATGGCTCTCAATCAGAGGAAATGAAAACCACCTGCCTCTAATTGAGAGCCATATCAGGTCACCCTTTAAACCAACATAGAAACAGAAAACATAGACTGCCCACCCAAACTCACGTCCTGACCAACTAACACATACAAAACTAACAGAAAACAGGTCAGGAACGTGACATAACCCCCCCCTCAAGGTGCGAACTCCGGGCGCACCAGCACAAAGTCTAGGGGAGGGTCTGGGTGGGCATCTGACCACGGTGGTGGCTCAGGCTCTGGGCGAGGTCCCCACCCCACCATAGTCAATCCCAGCTTACGTCTCCCCCTTAGAATGACCACCCTCATTTTACACCCACTTAATTTGAAGGGTAACCTTAAGATAAGGGGCAGCACCAGGACAAGGGGCAGCACCGGGATAGAGAGATAGCTCAAGACCGAGAGGTAGGTCAGGATAGAGAGGTAGCTCAGGATAGAGGGGCAACTCCGGACTGAAGGGCAGCTCCGGACAGAGAGACAGCTCTGGACTGAGGGACAGTTCTGGATCAATGGCAGCTCTGGGCTGAGGGGCAGCTCATGACTGGCTGACGGCTCTGGACGCTCATGGCTAGCTGACGGCTCTGGACGCTCATGGCTAGCTGACGGCTCTGGACGCTCATGGCTGGCTGACGGCTCTGGACGCTCATGGCTGGCTGACGGCTCTGGACGCTCATGGCTGGCTGACGGCTCTGGACGCTCATGGCTCGCTGACGGCTCTGGCAGATCCTGTCTGGTTGGCGGCTCTGGCAGATCCTGTCTGGTTGGCGGCTCTGGCAGATCCTGTCTGGTTGGCGGCTCTGGCAGATCCTGTCTGGTTGGCGGCTCTGGCAGATCCTGTCTGGTTGGCGGCTCTGGTAGATCCTGTCTGGTTGGCGGCTCTGGCAGATCCTGACTGACGAATGGCTCTAGCGGCTCCTGACTGACTAACGGCTCTGACGGCTCGGGACAGACGGGCGGCTCTAATGGCTCAGGACAGACGGATGGCTCAGACGGCGCTGGGGAGACGGATGGCTCAGACGGCGCTGGGGAGACGGATGGCTCAGACGGCGCTGGGGAGACGGATGGCTCAGATGGCGCTGCGGAGACGGATGGCTCAGATGGCGCTGCGGAGACGGATGGCTCTGGCTGATCCTGTCTGGCGGAAGGCTTTGGCTGCTCCTGTCTGGCGGAAGGCTCTAGCGGCTCCTGTCTGGCGGAAGGCTCTAGCGGCTCCTGTCTGGCGGAAGGCTCTGTAGGCTCATGGCAGACGGGCGGCTTTGCAGGCTCATGGCAGACGGGCGGCTTTGAAGGCTCAATACAGACGGGCAGTTCATGCGGCGCTTGGCAGACGGACAGTTCAGGCGCCGTTGGGCAGACGGCAGACTCTGGCCGGCTGAGACGCACTGTAGGCCTGGTGCGTGGTGCCGGAACTGGAGGCACCGGACTGGAGACACGCACTTCAAGCCTAGTGCGGGGAGCAGGGACGGGGCACACTGACCTCTCGAAGCGCACTATAGGCCTGGTGCGTGGTACCGGCACTGGTGGCACCGGGCTGAGTGCACGCACATCAGGACGAGTACGGGGAGAAGGAACAGTGCGTACAGGGCTCTGGAGACGCACAGGAGGCTTAGTGCGTGGTGCCGGAACTGGAGGCACCGGACTGGAGACACGCACCATAGGGAGAGTGCGTGGAGGAGGAACAGGGCTCTGGAAACGCACTGGAAGCCTGGTGCGTGGAGTAGGCACTGGTGGTACTGGGCTGGGGCGGGAAGGTGGCACCGGAAATACCGGACCGTGCAGGCGTACTGGCTCCCTTGAGCATTGAGCCTGCCCAACCTTACCTGGTTGAATGCTCCCCGTCGCCCGACCAGTGCGGGGAGGTGGAATAACCCGCACCGGGCTATGTAGGAGAACCGGGGACACCATGCGTAAGGCTGGTGCCATGTAAGCCGGCCCAAGGAGACGTACTGGTGGCCAGATATGTAGAGCCGGCTTCATGACATCCGGCTCAACGCTCAATCTAGCCCTACCAGTGCGGGGAGGTGGAATAACCCGCACCGGGCTATGCACACGTACAGGAGACACCGTGCGCTCTACTGCGTAACACGGTGTCTGCCCGTACTCCCGCTCTCCACGGTTAGCCTGAGAAGTGGGCGCAGGTCTCCTACCTGCCCTTGGCCCACTACCTCTTAGCCCCCCCCCCCAAGAAATTTTTGGGGTTTCTTCTCGGGCTTCCTCGCTAGCCGCATACCTTCATATCTCCGGTTCCCTTGTCCGGTTGCCTCTGCTCTCCTCAGTGCCTCCAGCTGTTCCCATGGGAGGCGATCCCTTCCAGCCAGGATCTCCTCCCATGTGTAGCAACCCTTGCCGTTTAATACGTCCTCCCATGTCCATTCCTGTTTCGTGTTCCACTGCTCGAACTTATGCTGCTTGGTTCTGGATTGGTGGGTGGTTCTGTAACGGCTTTCCTCCTCCTCTTCATCTGAAGAGGAGGAGCAGGGATTGAACCAAAATGCAGCGTTTAAATTCGACATAATATTTATTTACAAAACGGAAAAACACGACAACACTTTAATAAACTACAAAACAATAAACGACGTAGACAGACCTGGACGACGAACTTACATTAAACACGAAGAACGCATGAACAGGAAAACTGACTACATAAAAGAACGAACGTACAAACAAACCGAGACAGTCCCGTGTGGCGCGACAAACATAGACACAGGAGACAACCACCCACAACAATCAATGTGAAAACACCTACCTTAATATGGCTCTCAATCAGAGGAAATGAAAACCACCTGCCTCTAATTGAGAGCCATATCAGGTCACCCTTTAAACCAACATAGAAACAGAAAACATAGACTGCCCACCCAAACTCACGTCCTGACCAACTAACACATACAAAACTAACAGAAAACAGGTCAGGAACGTGACACAGAGGTGTACATCTCCTCCTCGAAGGATGCTGTAATGCTGTTATGCTGTTTTTCTGCCTTCAAATCAGACTGTGAATGGAGTAACCAGGTGTGTGGACTCTCTAACCAGTCAATGGCATTGACTATGACTAATCATTTACAATAAATTCCTGGTACAAACAAAACACCAGCAGCACTGTGTTTTCTGGAATTCTAGAGTTGGCCAACTCCCTGCTGTAGCAACGTTTAACCTTTAACCCTTGAACTTAAACCTCCTGACCTCTTACCCCAATGAGAACACTGTAGAGCCAGGTCCTATAGCTGAGGCAGGGGTGCATGGGCTTCTCAGAGTGGGCAAGCTGCAGGTCACTGGCCCTGACGTCCACCGTGTAGCTCTCTGGTCGGTCCCTCTCCACACACCCCCGCCGTCCCATTGTAGCCCCACCAGCTCCTCTCTCCAGCGTGGGCATCTGGGCGTAGCTGAACTCCTCCACGGCAGACAGATCGTCCAGCTGCCTCATGGTGAGATGATTGACAGTGCCCCCCGACGGTCCAATGAGACGGTCACTCTGGGTCTGAGGAAATGTGTCTGTGAGAGTGGACATTCAGACACTGAGTAATCAGAATCAGAATCGGAATCAAACGATAACTTCATCGTCTTTGGTCCTTTAGGAAGTATAAGATGGTTGCACAAATGGAAATTATTATTTATTTCAGTTAATTATCAGTTGATAAATAAGGATTTTGTACAAAGTGTCATAAGACAAAATGGTTTTCTGTACCATTAACCTTGATTTTTTTTTATATCTTCTTTCCAATATAAAAATATAAGATCAACAAGATCTATTATGAGTTATATTAATCACAATAATTCAGCTATACTCTGAGAGCATTATTTAGTTCTGAGTGAAAATGGTGTGTAGTAGAAAGTGGTTATAACGTTGAGGGGATGGGACAGCAAGAAACAAGATCAATACAAATAGAAAATATGTGCAAATAAATGTACACATAATTTAATCCTACAATAGTCCTTGCCCATCTGTCCTAAAGGTCTCTTCTGATTCAAACATCACCCTTTTCACCCCCTCCTTCCCATCCCCTCCTCTCCCCTTTCCCCATCTTCCTCTCCCACTCACCTCTTCAGTCTTCTGTCTTGTAGTATCTCCCCAATGTACCCACAAGTTATCTCTCAATGGACACAGCAATTGTATAATCCCATATAGAAGACACTTGTTTTTGTTGGTCTGAGAAAGTTTATTCGCTCTCTCCCTCTCCCTCTCTCTCCCACTCCCTCACTCCCTCCCTCTCCCACTTTCTACTTCCCTCTCTCTCACTCTCTTTAGAAGAGGGAAACACTTCTGGAGCTAGCTGTTTTCACAGAGGAGAACAAAAACACATGCCCCTCAAGCTGACGGCGCGTTCTGTGCCCAAGAGATACGGCCTGTGAATGACAAAGAGGGGAGGGGAGAGGAGGAGAGGGGAGAGAGAGGAGAGGAGGAGAAGGGAGAGAGAGGAGATGAGAGTAGGAGAGGAGAGAGGAGAGGAGGAGAGGGGACAGAGAGGAGAGGAGAGCAGAGGAGAGCAGAGGAGAGGGGACAGAGAGGAGAGGAGGAGAGGGGAGAGAGAGGAGATGTTGAGTAGGAGAGGGGAGAGGAGAGAGAGAGAGAGGAGAAGGGGCTTCTGCTAGGGGCAGAGCTGGATAGGGCAGACCCCTTTCCCTTCCCTCCCATCTGCTCACACACTGAGAACATACAAACAAATACACTACATGACCAAAAGTATGAGGACACCTGCTCATAGAACATCTCATTCCAAAATCATGGGCATTAATATGGGGTTAGGGTTAGGGTTAGGGTTAGACTCTTCTAGGAAGGCTTTCCACTAGATGCTGAAACATTGCTACGGGGACCTGCTTCCATTCAGCCACAAGAGCATTAGTGAGGTCGGGCACTGATGTTGGGAGATTAGGCCTGGCTCGCAGTCGGCATTCCAATTCATTCCAAAGGTGTTCGATGGGGTTGAGGTCAGAGCTCTGAGCAGGTCAGTCAAGTTCTTCCACACCGATCTCGACAAACCATTTCTGTATGGACCTCTCTTTGTGCACGGGGGCATTGTCATGCTGAAACAGAAAAGGACCTTCCCCACACTGTTGCCACAAAGTTGGAAGCACAGAATCGTCTAGAATATCATTGTATGCTGTAGCGTTAAGATTTCCCTACCTTGGAATTAAGGAACCTGAACCATGAAAAACATCCCCAGACCATTATTCCTCCTCCACCAAACTTTACTGTTGGCGCTATGCATTGGGGAAGGTAGCGTTCCCCAAATCCAGATTTGTCCGTTGGACTGCCAGATGATAAAGTCCAATGGCGGCGAGCTTTACACCACTCCAGCCGACGCTTGGCATTGCGCATGGTGATCTTAGGCTTGTGTGCGGCTGCTCGGCCATGAAAACCCATTTCATGAAGCTCCCGACGAACAGTTCTTGTGCTGAGGTTGCTTCCAGAGGCAGTTTGGAACTTGGTAGTGAGTGTTGCAACCGAGGACACGCTACGCGCTTCAGCAGGTAGCGTGCTGCTTCACAGTCCCTGCTGTTCCATAAGGTGTATTTTTATCTGTTTTTAAATATACATTTTAGTGTTTGCATGAGTTACTTGATGTGGAATGGAGTTCCATGTAGTCATGGCTCTATGTAGTGCTGTGCTCCTCCCATAGGCTGTTCTGGGCTGTGAAGAGACCTCTGTGGCATGTCTTGTGGGGTATGCATGGGTGTCCGAGCTGTATGCCAGTAGTTCAAACAGGCAGCTCGGTGCATTCAGCATGTCAATACCTCTCACAAATACAAGTAGTGATGAAGTCAATCTCTCCTCCACTTTGAGCCAAGAGAGATTGAGATGCATATTATTAATGTTAGCTCTTTGTGTGCATCCAAGGGCCAGCCGTGTGGCCTACCACTTCACAACTGAGCTGTTGCTGCTCCTAGATGTTTCCACTTCACAATAACAGCAAATACAGTTGACCTGGGCAGCTCTAGAAGGGCAGAAATTTGACGAACTGACTTGTTGGAAAGGTGGCATCTGATGACAGTGCCACATTGAAAGTCACTGAGCTCTTCAGTAAGGCCATCCTACTGCCAATGCTTGTCTATGGAGAATGCATGGCTGTATGCTCGATTTTATACATCTGTCATCAATGGGTGTGGCTAAAATAGCCGAATCCACTAATTTGAAGGGGTGTCCACATACTTTTGTATATATAGTGTACTTCTGCCCACTTACTATGACATGTACACTGAATACACACACACATACACACAGAAACACACACACACACAAGAAAATATTCTAATTGGTTCAGTTAAATAACTTGGGGTTCTCCCCCCTAGGATTTCCTGTCTCGCCCCTCCTCCTTTCCCCTGCCCAACCAACAGTAGCTCTAGCTACACTTCACAGTCCGGTAAATCAAGTTGTCCAGCAGGGCTTTATAAAAGAGACAGAGAGGCATTTGGTTCGGTCAATCACGTGGTTTCTTTTCACATCTGACACAGTGAATCTGATTGAAGTTCATTCCAGTGTTCCCAATCAGCTTCCCCAGATTGTTTTTCCCTAAATCACATCCTTTTAAATAGGATGAGTATGTGTGTGTTATTATTTCTGTCAGCACACTCCGCAGAGGACTGCTGCAGCCACAGGAAGGTGTGTGTGTGTGCATGCGCATGTTTGCGTAATCATTGATTCTATTCAGACTCTGAGCACAGCAGTATACTCACAGCTTAATATTGTTCCTGGACAGCCGTATCTATGGATACTCAACAACTCTTCCACCCCTCTACCTCCCTTCACCCCCCTCCCCATTACTCTGTCCCCTCTACACACACTGCACAATACAAAGAACACATACACTGCATGACTGATCAGTCTCAGTAAAGCATACAGACGTAGGTTCTTAATTTGATCACCATGTTGTAGGAGAAGACTTGTAAACTGTAGTGTATTTGAGGTTTAAAAAGCCTTCTGGAGTGTGTAATTTCCCATTTGAAATGTCAGACTTGATTTTCTCTTACGAAAAATGTATTAACTCCTACAAAAATGTCCAATAATTATAATCCACATAATAATTCAAATGTTCTGTTGCTGATGGATTATTTTCCTGTCATAGCAATCTGGGTCAAATTAAGATCCTACATCTGTAGGCCTGTAGTCCAACACAGTACCACTGTGCCTAAGGTCATACCAGAGGACAGTTATCCATCTATCATAAAAAATAAACAATAAATGTACACACCTGCAAATAGAAAAAAAAACCAGAGCAAACTAACCTGGCGTGTAGAAAAAAAAACCCAGAGCAAACTAACCTGGCATGTAGAAAAGAAAACCCAGAGCAAACTAACCTGGCGTGTAGAAAAAAAAAACAGAGCAAACTAACCTGGCGTGTAGAAAAAAAAAACAGAGCAAGCTAACCTGGCGTGTAGAAAAAAAAACCAGAGCAAGCTAACCTGGCGTGTAGAAAAAAAACCCAGAGCAAGCTAACCTGGCGTGTAGAAAAAAAAAACTGACTGACTGACTGTCTGTCTGTCTGTCTGTCTGTCTGTCTGTCTGTCTGTCTGTCTGTCTGTCTGTCTGTCTGTCTGTCTGTCTGTCTGTCTGTCTGTCTGTCTGTCTGTCTGTGTCAGTACTGTGGTAGCAGCTAAGTGGGCCTGGCTTGCCAAACACTGTGCCTAGCACAGTGGTGACTGAATTAGATTACAAATAACATTCACAAGATGAATCTAAACAGTCCGTCCCTTTAATAAACAGCCAAGGGAAAAAACACTATGGTGAAAGAGAGGAGTAAAGCTGGGAGTCCACGATGAAACAGTTTCATTCAGCTAGTAGTGTCCTGTCCAGTAAAACCACAGATTCTTGATTCACAATGGCACTGATTCTCTCTTCTTCTTATACTTGCTCATCTCTCTTCTTCATCTGAGTGCTCTCTCACTCTCTTCTCTCTGACTACAGTAGCTGCCTGTCACTCTCTCTATTTCTCTCCTTCTCCAATGCTGCCTACCTCTCTCTGTCTACTTGTCTTCTCTTGATCTCTCTCCCTCTAGGCACTAAGAGGTCCATGGCTCATAATATCTTAATCCTGTTTGTATACTGCATTATTTGCACTGTGCATTGTATGTGTTCCCAGCATTGAGCACTGTCTCAAGGGCTTCAGCAGTGCTCTGTAGACATTCATTAGCCCAGAATCCAAACTGATTTGCTCCCTTTCATGAAGTTAAACCATAGTGAAACTGAGCATATCAGTTTGGATTCTAGGCTACAGACATTCATATCTATTGACCACAGTTAAGTTTGAACAGTAGCAGGTAGCCCAGCGGTTAGGAGCAAAAGGTTGCTGGTTTGAATCCCTGAGCCAGCAAGGTGGAAAAATCTGCCGTTCTGCCCTTCAGCAAGGCAGTTAACCTCCAACAACAAATGCTCCCCGGGTGCCGATGACGTTGATTAAGGCAGCCCCCCGCACATCTCTGATTCAGAGGGGTTGGGTTAAATGCAGAAGACACATTTCAGTTGAATGCAAGTGACTACGTATCCCCCTTTCCCTAGCAGCAAGACAAAGTTGTCAGGATTGTATTCTTATGCTACATCCCGATTTTCCAACCTTCTCCCTGTTTTTCCGACCGCACTTGAACACTCCATGTCATGGATTTAAAACAGTTGGATTGGTGTAAGTATTGGCTGAAGGGAGTTTCCACCACTGTGAAATCCATGACGAGAAGTATGCAAGTGCACACTTTGGGAGAAGGGTGGACAATTGGGTTGCAACCTAAAGCTAATTTATTCTCTGTAGTTCAGCTTGTGAAGTGTGTGATGATGTCACATGACCACTCCCAAACCTTCCGCCATGAGGGATCCAGCTAATGACAGAACACCAGAGGGTAAATCCATAAGTCCCAACAACAACTGGAGACCATTTACTAAGGTTTCACAGTGGAAAAATCGTTGAGATTGTTGTTTGAGACAAGAATTGTACCAGTTGATATCTAGGGAGGATTCATATCATTCTTTATATTAATCTTTATGGAGGAAACGGATATTAAGTCACACTTACATGTAGTTTCACAATGTCTGGAAAACACAACAGATGACGCTTCTCCGGTTTAGGATAGACCCTGATCATCTTTTGAACTAGGCCCCTATCCATAAAGTGTCTCAGAGTAGGCGTGCTGGATCAGTTTTATCCTTTTAGATCATAATGAATGTGATTATAGACATGGGAACCTGATTCTAGATCAGCACTCCCACTCAGAGACGCTTTTTGAATACAGGCCCATAGCCGTTCTCTCCTGAAATGAAGACACCAGTACACGTCTACACATTTAGAGACACATGCTGACAATATCGCTCCTCTACCGTTCCTGCTTCCTCTCTTAAAGTCTCATGCCACTCTTAAACCAAACTGAACACAAGCAAAACAGTCATTCTCATGACATGCAACTTGAAACATACAGAACGATAACACATTGAAAAGAACAGCATTTTATAAAGCCATATCCAATGAGTAGACGCATGAGAAGAAGAAACATCTGTAGGATATATACATTAACTTACAAGAGGAGCCATAGCTCTGTGTTTTATTCACAATATTTACACAGTTCTAACAGAGGATGAAGGAAGGAAATGTGTTTTCTGTTCTCCAGCTTCCCAAACGTAGCTTGAAGAATTTCCCAATGCCTCTCTCCTTTGCATGAGTCCCTTAAAACATACTACCACATGACATACAGTATATCCACATATCACTCTTACATGTAGCAGACCAGGGTTCAAATACTATTCGAAATCATGTTAAATACTTTATCTAGGCGTGATTGAGCTTGCTTGGCACAATGGAACCAATAGAATAGTCACAAAAGTGCAAACTGCACCAATCTGACACCCCGGGCAGACTAGAGCAAATGCTAAAAGTATTTTATTTCAAATAATATTGAACTCAGGTCTGCTCTTATGTTAAGTTTGGCTAGGCCCAGTTATAAATAGACTATAAAGCTATGTAGGATTGCAGAACCATGCTGAGAAAAGTACCAACAATGATTCTGTCCAGTAGACATATGGACAATGGCAGGTCTGACTGCAGTCTGGAGACTAATGTCAAGGAGCGAAGTAATGTTGACTGGGGCTTTACGAATGATCCCAGACACACACACACACACACACACACACACACACACACACACACACACACACACACACACACACACACACACACACACACACACACACACACACACACACACACACACACATTCCTCACTGCATCTCAGCGATATAGTCCCACTATTGCTGTGATGAGTCAGCTTTACTTCAGCCCTATGAAAATCTCCTTTTCACAATTTCTGGGGTTCCAGAGCTGTCCATTTGCCTAAGTGCTCGGCCCAAAGCTCAGTAGGCTGCAGGAGAATGGCAATGGCGTGTTAGCACAGCAAGCAATTTAAAAGTGTCACTGTCGAGTGTGGTTCAGTACAGCTATGTGTTGAACTGGGGTCAATGGGGACAGACAGACAGTTCCAGTCCCATTAGCAGCTCAATAAATCAACCAATCAGACAATGGAGCCCTTGGAGGAGGACAGGTGGATGGACTGGATGCGGATGCCCAGGGTCTTCTCCAGGTCCAGCAGTACGTCGGTGGCGGGACTGTCTGGAGGCGTGTCGTACAGCAATGTTTTGAAGGGCTCCAGCTCAATCAGCACCACCATGTTTTTCAGGAAGTAGCCCTCGATGTAGACAGCCAAATCTGGGACATCCAGGAACTGATGGAGCAGAAGGTTTGAGAACAGTTGAGTGTTGTCTAGCTTGAGTTGGATGCCAAACCTATACATTTTTGTTCATGCACACAAGCAAGCACACACACACACTGCAAGAGGAATCTGTGTATCAGTAGAGTTCAAAAGGTACTCACACTCAAACCATGACAAAGGAATAACTCAAGGAGGCAGAGATGCTAAAATAATATACTTAATTTAATCCATGCTCAAAAGAATACAAAAGGTTCAAGTGCAAGGTCTAGAAGAACACACACAAAGGTACAGAGACATGCATACGCATACATTGTGATATTATTGTATGGTGGTATTAAACATTTTGTATTGTAAAAGGAGCATACGTTTCGGCTTCTATGCCCTCATCAGTGCTGCACAAACTAATTAAGGAGACATCTACTTAAGAATCTGTGTATCAAACATGTTTATTTGCATGCATTCCTACAGTGCACACTGCAAACGGCACAAACACCGAGCAGAAAGGCAAGCACAGGCAAATATGTTTAAACATGATCACACACACACAAACTCACACCCACGGCCTCATACACACGTGCATGAATAGATAGTAGACATACACAAGCAGACTCCCACACCATACTGCTGTACAACACATTCTCAACTCGACCCCCTCACCTTGGTGTGGCTGTAGATCTCCACACAGGTTTCTGTGTTGATGTTCTTAGAGCAGATGATCTCACAGTGCCTCTGCAGCGCCTCCAGCTGGAAGAACTTGGCCGCTGACAGCAGCTGCACACACCAGAAAAAAAGACAATTATAGCCCGGCACCAGATCTATTTAGGCTTCCTTATCCTGCTGTATGGTAACAATGACACAGATCTCGGCCCAGTCACCAGGCTAGTAACATGACCCTGTTATGGTTAAGTAGTACATGTTGTTGGACTGTAATACTGCTCTTCACTAACTGGGACTGCCCACCTTGTATCAGGAAGTATCTAAATTGTATTGGTTATGAACACGGATGCATCTATCTACAGTACCAGTCAAAAGTTTGGACACACCTACTCATTCAAGGGTTTTTCTTTATTTTTTACTATTTTCTACATTGTAGAATAATTGTGAAGACATCAAAACTATGAAATAACACATATGGAATCATGTAGTAACCAAAAAAGTGTTAAACAAATCAGAATATATTTGATATTTAGATTCTTCAAAGTAGCCATCCGTTGCCTTGGTGACAGCTTTGCACACTCTTGGCATTCTCTCAACCAGCTGTATAGTGGTCTAAGTCTTATTACATCTTAGAAAACATGACTCGACTGACAACGTGGCAAATGGACTAACAGTCTTACCTCCATAACCTCTGTGTTTCTGATGTGCAGATGCTCCGTCCCACCACAGTAGAGGTATTGCATCACCAGCTGTAACAGTACGAATGAACTGACGTTTACACAACATTCACACAACACAACAAACCTACCAATGGATTTACACTGTCATGGGAAAGAATCTGGGTATTTTTTGTATGAACATTCCCCTTTGAGAATTTATCACACCGTTGTCTGATTCATGTATCAATTTGATTAGATTGCAAGGGAAAAACATATGTCTAAGTAAACAGAATAGTTGTTTTGTCTATGAACGCACCAGGAATATGTTGTATTTGACGTGGCTGATTTCAATACATGTGTTTTCAGCAGCTGGTCTGTTCGCCAGTAGAGACTTAAACCTTAAGCAGAGAGAAAGAAAGACAGAGAGAGAATAAAACATTTAAAAAAAAAAAAATATTTCACCTTTATTTAACCAGGTAGGCCAGTTGAGAACAAGTTCTCATTTACAACTGCGACCTGGCCAAGATAAAGCATAGCAGTGCGACAAAAACTACAACACAGAGTTACACATAAACAAACGTACAGTCAATAACACAAAATAAAATAAAAATAGAAAGAATCTATGTACAGTGTGTGCAAATATAGAAGAGTAGGGAGGTTGGGCCATAGAGCCGAAAATAATTACAACTTAGCATTAATACTGGAGTGATATATGTGCAGATGATGATGTGCAAGTAGAGATACTGGGGTGCAAAAGAGCAAGAGGCTAAGTAATAATATGGGGATGAGGTAGTCAGGTGTGCTATTTACAGATTGGCTGTGTACAGGTACAGTGATCGGTAAGCTGCTCTGACAGCTGATGCTTAAAGTTAGAGAGGGAGATAAAAGACTCCACATTCAGAGATTTTTGCAATTCGTTACAGTCATTGGCAGCAGAGAACTGGAAGGAAAGGCGGCCAAAGGAAGTGTTGGCTTTGGGGATGACCAGTGCAATATACCTGCTGGAGCATGAGGAAGGCACCAAAATTCCCTACCCTGGAAGCCTGTGTTTCAGACATAAGGAAGTGAATGGCGGCAAATGTATTACAATAAAACTCAGACAAAACTGAGATGCTAATTCTAGGTCCCAAGAAACAAAGAGATCTGCTGTTTGATCTGACAATTAATCTTGATGGTTGTACAGTTGTCTCAAATAAGGACCTCGGCATTACTCTGGACCCTGATCTCTCTTTTGACGAACATATCAAGAATATTTTATGGGCAGCTTTTCCCATCTTCGTAATGTTGCAAAAATCTGAAACGTTTTGTCCAAAAATGATGCAGAAAAGCTAATCCATGCTTTTGTCACTTCTAGATTACATTACTGCAATGCTCTACTCTCTGGTTACCTGGATAAAGCACTTAATAAACTTCAGTTAGTGCTAAACACAGCTGTTAGCTCTTGACTACAACCCCAAAATGTTATCATATTACTCCAGTGCAAGCCTCTACACTGGCTTCCTGTTAAGGCTAGGGAGGATTTCAAGGTTTTACTGCTATTGCATGGACTTGCTCCTACCTACAGTATCATTCCGATTTGGTCCTGCCGCACATACCTACACGTATGCTAAAGTCACAAGACGCAGGCCTCCTTATTGTCTTTAGAATTTCTAACCAAACAGCTGGAGGCAGGGTTTTCTCCTATCAAGCTCAATTTTTATGGAATGGTCTGCCTATCGATGTGAGAGATGAAGACTCGGTCTCGACCTTTAAGTCTTTACTGAAGACTCATCTCGACTTGATTCACTGACGTGATCTTCCTGTCCAGTTTTGCGCCCTCTCAGGCTCGTGCGGTGGAGAAGATCTTTGTGGGCTATACTTAGCCTTGTCTCAGGGTAGTAAGTTGGTGGTCTGTTGATATCCCTCTAGTGGTGTGGGGGCAAAGTGGGTGGGGTTATATCCTGCCTGGTTGGCCCTGTCCGGGGGTATCGTCGGACAGGGCCACAGTGTCCCCCGATCCCCCCCTGTCTCAGCCTCCAGTATCTATGCTGCAATAGTCTATGTATTTGTATAATGTATTTATTAAGGATCCCCATTAGCTGCTGCTAAGGCAGCAGCTACTCTTCCTGAGGTCCAAACATATTAAAGCACTTACATTACATATAAAACAAAATATAAAACAGTACATCATATAACATTATTACACCACTACATATCTACAATACAAAATGTTTAATACCACCATAAAACAATATCACAATGTATGCGTATGCATATCTCTGTACCTTTGTGTGTGTCTCTTCAAAGTGCCGGGGGGCTAGGGTCAATCTGTCCTATCTGGTGTAATTCTCTTGTCCTATCTGGTGTCCTGTGTGAACTTAAATTTGCTCCCCCTAATTCTCCCATCTCTCTCTCTCCTCCTCTGGCCTTAATGGCCATATACTGTTATAATCTCCAACCAGAACAGCCAGAAGAGGACTGGCCACCTCTCAGAGCCTGGTTCCTCTCTAGGTTTCTTTCTAGGTTCCTGCCTTTCTAGTGAGTTTTTCCTAGCCACCCTGCTTCTGCATCTGCATTGCTTGCTGTTTGGGGTTTTAGGCTGGGTTTCTGTATAGCATTTTGTGACATCAGCTGATGGTAAAAAGGGCTTGACAAATACATTTGATTGATTTGATTGATTGAGACAGGAGTTATGTAAGGGTAGTTGGGGACAGGAGTTATGTAAGGTTAGTTGGGGACTGGAGTTGTGTAAGGGTAGTTGGGAACATGAGTTATGTATGGGTATTTGGGAACAGGAGTTATGTAATGGTAGTTGGGAACAGGAGTTATGTATGGGTAGTTGGGGACAGGAGTTATGTATGGGTAGTTGGGAACAGGAGTTATGAAAGGGTAGTTGGGACAGGAGTTATGAAAGGGTAGTTGGGAACAGGAGTTATGTAATGGTAGTTGGGAACAGGAGTTATGTATGGGTAGTTGGGACAGGAGTTATGTAAGGGTAGTTGGGGACTGGAGTTGTGTAAGGGTAGTTGGGAACAGGAGTTATGTATGGGTAGTTGGGACAGGAGTTATGAAAGGGTAGTTGGGAACAGGAGTTATGTAAGGGTAGTTGGGAACAGGAGTTATGTAAGGGTAGTTGGGAACAGGAGTTATGTATGGGTAGTTGGGAACAGGAGTTATGAAAGGGTAGTTGGGAACAGGAGTTATGTAAGGGAAGTTGGGAACAGGAGTTATGTAAGGGTAGTTGGGAACTGGAGTTGTGTATGGGTAGTTGGGAACAGGAGTTATGTAAGGGTAGTTGGGAACAGGAGTTATGAAAGGGTAGATGGGAACAGGAGTTATGTATGTGTAGTTGGGGACTGGAGTTGTGTATGGGTAGTTGGGAACAGGAGTTATGTATGAGTAGTTGGGAACAGGAGTTATGAAAGGGTAGTTGGGAACAGGAGTTATGTAAGGGAAGTTGGGAACAGGAGTTATGTAAGGGTAGTTGGGAACTGGAGTTGTGTATGGGTAGTTGGGAACAGGAGTTATGTATGGGTAGTTGGGAACAGGAGTTATGTATGGGTAGTTGGGAACAGGAGTTATGAAAGGGTAGTTGGGAACAGGAGTTATGTAAGGGTAGTTGGGAACTGGAGTTGTGTATGGGTAGTTGGGAACAGGAGTTATGTAAGGGTAGTTGGGGACAGGAGTTATGTATGTGTAGTTGGGGACTGGAGTTGTGTATGGGAAGTTGGGAACAGGAGTTATGTAAGGGTAGTTGGGAACATGAGTTATGTATGGGTAGTTGGGAACAGGAGTTATGAAAGGGTAGTTGGGAACAGGAGTTATGTATGGGTAGTTGGGAACAGGAGATATGAAAGGGTAGTTGGGAAAATGAGTTATGAAAGGGTAGTTGGGAACAGGAGTTGTGTATGGGTAGTTGGGAACAGGAGTTATGTAAGGGTAGTTGGGAACAGGAGTTATGTATGGGTAGTTGGGAACAGGAGTTATGTATGGGTAGTTGGGGACTGGAGTTGTGTATGGGTAGTTGGGAACAGGAGTTATGTAAGGGTAGTTGGGAACAGGAGTTATGTATGGGTACTTGGGAACAGGAGTTATGAAAGGGTAGTTGGGAACAGGAGTTATGTATGGGTAGTTGGGAACATGAGTTATGTATGGGTAGTTGGGACCAGGAGTTATGAAAGGGTAGTTGGGAACAGGAGTTATGAAAGGGTAGTTGGGGACTGGAGTTGTGTATGGGTAGTTGGGAACAGGAGTTATGTAAGGGTAGTTGGGAACAGGAGTTATGTATGGGTAGTTGGGAACAGGAGTTATGTATGGGTAGTTGGGAACAGGAGTTATGTATGGGTAGTTGGGAACATGAGTTATGTATGGGTAGTTGGGAACAAGAGTTATGAAAGAGTATTTGGGAACAGGAGTTATGTAAGGGTAGTTGGGAACAGGAGTTATGTATGGGTAGTTGGGAACAGGAGTTATGTATGGGTAGTTGGGAACAGGAGTTATGTAAAGGTAGTTGGGAACAGGAGTTATGTATGGGTAGTTGGGAACAGGAGTTATGAAAGGGTAGTTGGGAACAGGAGTTATGAAAGGGTAGTTGGGAACAGGAGTTATGAAAGGGTAGTTGGGAGCAGGTGTTATGTATGGGTAGTTGGGAACAGGAGTTATGTATGGGTAGTTGGGAACAGGAGTTATGTATGGGTAGTTGGGAACAGGAGTTATGTATGGGTAGTTGGGAGCAGGAGTTATGAAAGGGTAGTTGGGAACAGGAGTTATGTATGGGTAGTTGGGAACAGGAGTTATGTATGGGTAGTTGGGAACAGGAGTTATGTAAGGGTAGTTAGGAACAGGAGTTATGAAAGGGTAGTTGGGAACAGGAGTTATGTATGGGTATTTGGGAACAGGAGTTATGTAAAGGTAGTTGGGAACAGGAGTTATGTATGGGTAGTTGGGAACAGGAGTTATGAAAGGGTAGTTGGGAACAGGAGTTATGAAAGGGTAGTTGGGAACAGGAGTTATGTATGGGTAGTTGGTAACAGGAGTTATGTAAGGGTAGTTGGGAACAGGAGTTATGAAAGGGTAGTTGGGAACAGGAGTTATGAAAGGGTAGTTGGGAACAGGAGTTATGAAAGGGTAGTTGGGAACAGGAGTTATATAAGGGTAGTTGGGAACAGGAGTAATGTATGGGTAGTTGGGAACAGGAGTTATGTATGGGTAGTTGGGAACAGGAGTTATGTATGGGTAGTTGGGAACAGAAGTTATGTATGGGTAGTTGGGAACAGGAGTTATGAAAGGGTAGTTGGGAACAGGAGTTATGTAAGGGTAGTTGGGAACAGGAGTTATGTAAGGGTAGTTGGGACCAGGAGTTATGTAAGGGTAGTTGGGAACAGGAGTTATGTATGGGTAGTTGGGAACATGAGTTATGTAAGGGTAGTTGGTAACAGGAGTTATGTAAGGGTAGTTGGGAACAGGAGTTATGAAAGGGTAGTTGGGAACAGGAGTTATGAAAGGGTAGTTGGGAACAGGAGTTATGTAAGGGTAGTTGGGAACAGGAGTTATGTATGGGTAGTTGGGAACAGGAGTTATGTATGGGTATTTGGGAACAGGAGTTATGTAAAGGTAGTTGGGAACTGGAGTTATGTATGGGTAGTTGGGAACAGGAGTTATGAAAGGGTAGTTGGGAACAGGAGTTATGAAAGGGTAGTTGGGAACAGGAGTTATGAAAGGGTAGTTGGGAACAGGAGTTATGTATGGGTAGTTGGGAACAGGAGTTATGTAAGGGTAGTTGGGAACAGGAGTTATGAAAGGGTAGTTGGGAACAGGAGTTATGAAAGGGTAGTTGGGAACAGGAGTTATGAAAGGGTAGTTGGGAAAAGGAGTTATATAAGGTTAGTTGGGAACAGGAGTAATGTATGGGTAGTTGGGAACAGGAGTTATGTATGGGTAGTTGGGAACAGGAGTTATGTATGGGTAGTTGGGAACAGAAGTTATGTATGGGTAGTTGGGAACAGGAGTTATGAAAGGGTAGTTGGGAACAGGAGTTATGTAAGGGTAGTTGGGACCAGGAGTTATGTAAGGGTAGTTGGGACCAGGAGTTATGTAAGGGTAGTTGGGAACAGGAGTTATGTATGGGTAGTTGGGAACATGAGTTATGTAAGGGTAGTTGGGAACAGGAGTTATGTAAGGGTAGTTGGGAACAGGAGTTATGAAAGGGTAGTTGGGAACAGGAGTTATGAAAGGGTAGTTGGGAACAGGAGTTATGTAAGGGTAGTTGGGAACAGGAGTTATGTATGGGTAGTTGGGAACAGGAGTTATGTATGGGTAGTTGGGAACAGGAGTTATGTAAGGGTAGTTGGGAACAGGAGTTATGTAAGGGTAGTTGGGAACATGAGTTATGTATGGGTAGTTGGGAACAGGAGTTATGTATGGGTAGTTGGGTACAGGAGTTATGAAAGGGTAGTTGGGAACAGGAGTTATGTATGGGTAGTTGGGAACAGGAGTTATGTAAGGGTAGTTGGGAACAGGAGTTATGAAAGGGTAGTTGGGAACAGGAGTTATGAAAGGGTAGTTGGGAACAGGAGTTATATAAGGGTAGTTGGGAACAGGAGTTATGAAAGGGTAGTTGGGAACAGGAGTTATGAAAGGGTAGTTGGGGACAGGAGTTATGTATGGGTAGTTGGGAACAGGAGTTATGTAAGGGTAGTTGGGAACAGGAGTTTTGAAAGGGTAGTTGGGAACAGGAGTTATGAAAGGGTAGTTGGGAACAGGAGTTATGAAAGGGTAGTTGGGAACAAGAGTTATATAAGGGTAGTTGGGAACAGGAGTTATGTATGGGTAGTTGGGAACAGGAGTTATGTAAGGGTAGTTGGGAACAGGAGTTATGTAAGGGTAGTTGGGAACAGGAGTTATGTATGGGTAGTTGGGAACAGGAGTTATATATGGGTAGTTGGGAACAGGAGTTATGTAAGGGTAGTTGGGAACAGGAGTTATGTAAGGGTAGTTGGGAACAGGAGTTATGAAAGGGTAGTTGGGAACAGGAGTTATGTATGGGTAGTTGGGAACAGGAGTTATGTAAGGGTAGTTGGGAACAGGAGTTATGAAAGGGTAGTTGGGAACAGGAGTTATGAAAGGGTAGTTGGGAACAGGAGTTATGAAAGGGTAGTTGGGAACAGGAGTTATATAAGGGTAGTTGGGAACAGGAGTTATGAAAGGGTAGTTGGGAACAGGAGTTATGAAAGGGTAGTTGGGGACAGGAGTTATGTATGGGTAGTTGGGAACAGGAGTTATGTAAGGGTAGTTGGGAACAGGAGTTTTGAAAGGGTAGTTGGGAACAGGAGTTATGAAAGGGTAGTTGGGAACAGGAGTTATATATGGGTAGTTGGGAACAGGAGTTATGTAAGGGTAGTTGGGAACAGGAGTTATGTAAGGGTAGTTGGGAACAGGAGTTATGAAAGGGTAGTTGGGAACAGGAGTTATGTAAGGGTAGTTGGGAAGAGGAGTTATGTATGGGTAGTTGGGAACAGGAGTTATGTATGGGTAGTTGGGAACAGGAGTTATGTAAGGGTAGTTGGGAACAGGAGTTATGTAAGGGTAGTTGGGAACAGGAGTTATGTATGGGTAGTTGGGAACATGAGTTATGTATGGGTAGTTGGGAACAAGAGTTATGAAAGGGTATTTGGGAACAGGAGTTATGTAAGGGTAGTTGGGAACAGGAGTTATGTATGGGTAGTTGGGAACAGGAGTTATGTATGGGTAGTTGGGAACAGGAGTTATGTAAAGGTAGTTGGGAACAGGAGTTATGTATGGGTAGTTGGGAACAGGAGTTATGAAAGGGTAGTTGGGAACAGGAGTTATGAAAGGGTAGTTGGGAACAGGAGTTATGAAAGGGTAGTTGGGAGCAGGTGTTATGTATGGGTAGTTGGGAACAGGAGTTATGTATGGGTAGTTGGGAACAGGAGTTATGTATGGGTAGTTGGGAACAGGAGTTATGTATGGGTAGTTGGGAGCAGGAGTTATGAAAGGGTAGTTGGGAACAGGAGTTATGTATGGGTAGTTGGGAACAGGAGTTATGTATGGGTAGTTGGGAACAGGAGTTATGTAAGGGTAGTTAGGAACAGGAGTTATGAAAGGGTAGTTGGGAACAGGAGTTATGTATGGGTATTTGGGAACAGGAGTTATGTAAAGGTAGTTGGGAACAGGAGTTATGTATGGGTAGTTGGGAACAGGAGTTATGAAAGGGTAGTTGGGAACAGGAGTTATGAAAGGGTAGTTGGGAACAGGAGTTATGTATGGGTAGTTGGGAACAGGAGTTATGTAAGGGTAGTTGGGAACAGGAGTTATGAAAGGGTAGTTGGGAACAGGAGTTATGAAAGGGTAGTTGGGAACAGGAGTTATGAAAGGGTAGTTGGGAACAGGAGTTATATAAGGGTAGTTGGGAACAGGAGTAATGTATGGGTAGTTGGGAACAGGAGTTATGTATGGGTAGTTGGGAACAGGAGTTATGTATGGGTAGTTGGGAACAGAAGTTATGTATGGGTAGTTGGGAACAGGAGTTATGAAAGGGTAGTTGGGAACAGGAGTTATGTAAGGGTAGTTGGGAACAGGAGTTATGTAAGGGTAGTTGGGACCAGGAGTTATGTAAGGGTAGTTGGGAACAGGAGTTATGTATGGGTAGTTGGGAACATGAGTTATGTAAGGGTAGTTGGTAACAGGAGTTATGTAAGGGTAGTTGGGAACAGGAGTTATGAAAGGGTAGTTGGGAACAGGAGTTATGAAAGGGTAGTTGGGAACAGGAGTTATGTAAGGGTAGTTGGGAACAGGAGTTATGTATGGGTAGTTGGGAACAGGAGTTATGTATGGGTAGTTGGGAACAGGAGTTATGTATGGGTATTTGGGAACAGGAGTTATGTAAAGGTAGTTGGGAACAGGAGTTATGTATGGGTAGTTGGGAACAGGAGTTATGAAAGGGTAGTTGGGAACAGGAGTTATGAAAGGGTAGTTGGGAACAGGAGTTATGAAAGGGTAGTTGGGAACAGGAGTTATGTATGGGTAGTTGGGAACAGGAGTTATGTAAGGGTAGTTGGGAACAGGAGTTATGAAAGGGTAGTTGGGAACAGGAGTTATGAAAGGGTAGTTGGGAACAGGAGTTATGAAAGGGTAGTTGGGAAAAGGAGTTATATAAGGGTAGTTGGGAACAGGAGTAATGTATGGGTAGTTGGGAACAGGAGTTATGTATGGGTAGTTGGGAACAGGAGTTATGTATGGGTAGTTGGGAACAAAAGTTATGTATGGGTAGTTGGGAACAGGAGTTATGAAAGGGTAGTTGGGAACAGGAGTTATGTAAGGGTAGTTGGGAACAGGAGTTATGTAAGGGTAGTTGGGACCAGGAGTTATGTAAGGGTAGTTGGGAACAGGAGTTATGTATGGGTAGTTGGGAACATGAGTTATGTAAGGGTAGTTGGGAACAGGAGTTATGTAAGGGTAGTTGGGAACAGGAGTTATGAAAGGGTAGTTGGGAACAGGAGTTATGAAAGGGTAGTTGGGAACAGGAGTTATGTAAGGGTAGTTGGGAACAGTAGTTATATAAGGGTAGTTGGGAACAGGAGTTATGAAAGGGTAGTTGGGAACAGGAGTTATGAAAGGGTAGTTGGGGACAGGAGTTATGTATGGGTAGTTGGGAACAGGAGTTATGTAAGGGTAGTTGGGAACAGGAGTTTTGAAAGGGTAGTTGGGAACAGGAGTTATGAAAGGGTAGTTGGGAACAGGAATTATGAAAGGGTAGTTGGGAACAAGAGTTATATAAGGGTAGTTGGGAACAGGAGTTATGTATGGGTAGTTGGGAACAGGAGTTATGTAAGGGTAGTTGGGAACAGGAGTTATGTAAGGGTAGTTGGGAACAGGAGTTATGTATGGGTAGTTGGGAACAGGAGTTATATATGGGTAGTTGGGAACAGGAGTTATGTAAGGGTAGTTGGGAACAGGAGTTATGTAAGGGTAGTTGGGAACAGGAGTTATGAAAGGGTAGTTGGGAACAGGAGTTATGTATGGGTAGTTGGGAACAGGAGTTATGTAAGGGTAGTTGGGAACAGGAGTTATGAAAGGGTAGTTGGGAACAGGAGTTATGAAAGGGTAGTTGGGAACAGGAGTTATGAAAGGGTAGTTGGGAACAGGAGTTATATAAGGGTAGTTGGGAACAGGAGTTATGAAAGGGTAGTTGGGAACAGGAGTTATGAAAGGGTAGTTGGGGACAGGAGTTATGTATGGGTAGTTGGGAACAGGAGTTATGTAAGGGTAGTTGGGAACAGGAGTTTTGAAAGGGTAGTTGGGAACAGGAGTTATGAAAGGGTAGTTGGGAACAGGAGTTATATATGGGTAGTTGGGAACAGGAGTTATGTAAGGGTAGTTGGGAACAGGAGTTATGTAAGGGTAGTTGGGAACAGGAGTTATGAAAGGGTAGTTGGGAACAGGAGTTATGTAAGGGTAGTTGGGAAGAGGAGTTATGTATGGGTAGTTGGGAACAGGAGTTATGTATGGGTAGTTGGGAACAGGAGTTATGTAAGGGTAGTTGGGAACAGGAGTTATGTAAGGGTAGTTGGGAACATGAGTTATGTATGGGTAGTTGGGCACATGAGTTATGTATGGGTAGTTGGGAACAGGAGTTATGTATGGGTAGTCGGGAACATGAGTTATGTAAGGGTAGTTGGGAACAGGAGTTATGTAAGGGTAGTTGGGAACATGAGTTATGTATGGGTAGTCGGGAACATGAGTTATGTATGGATAGTTGGGAACTGGAGTTATGTATGGGTAGTTGGGAACATGAGTTATGTATCGGTAGTTGGGAACATGAGTTATGTATGGGTAGTTGAGAACATGAGTTATGTATGGGTAGTTGGGAACAGGAGTTATGTATGGGTAGTTGGGAACAGGAGTTATGTATGGGTAGTTGGGAACAGGAGTTATGTATGGGTAGTTGGGAACAGGAGTTATGTATGGGTAGTTGGGAACATGAGTTATGTATGGGTAGTTGGGAACATGAGTTATGTATGGGTAGTTGGGATCAGGAGTTATGTATGGGTAGTTGGGAACAGGAGTTATGTAAGGGTAGTTGGGAACAGGAGTTATGAAAGGGTAGTTGGGAGCAGGAGTTATGTATGGGTATTTGGGAACAGGAGTTATGTAAAGGTAGTTGGGAACAGGAGTTATGTATGGGTAGTTGGGAACAGGAGTTATGAAAGGGTAGTTGGGAACAGGAGTTATGAAAGGGTAGTTCGGAACAGGAGTTATGTATGGGTAGTTGGGAACAGGAGTTATGTAAGGGTAGTTGGGAACAGGAGTTATGAAAGGGTAGTTGGGAACAGGAGTTATGAAAGGGTAGTTGGGAACAGGAGTTATGAAAGGGTAGTTGGGAACAGGAGTAATGTATGGGTAGTTGGGAACAGGAGTTATGTATGGGTAGTTGGGAACAGGAGTTATGTATGGGTAGTTGGGAACAGAAGTTATGTATGGGTAGTTGGGAACAGGAGTTATGAAAGGGTAGTTGGGAACAGGAGTTATGTAAGGGTAGTTGGGAACAGGAGTTATGAAAGGGTAGTTGGGAACAGGAGTTATGTAAGGGTAGTTGGGACCAGGAGTTATGTAAGGGTAGTTGGGAACATGAGTTATGTATGGGTAGTTGGGAACAGGAGTTATGTAAGGGTAGTTGGGAACAGGAGTTATGTAAGGGTAGTTGGGAATAGGAGTTATGAAAGGGTAGTTGGGAACAGGAGTTATGAAAGGGTAGTTGGGAACAGGAGTTATGTAAGGGTAGTTGGGAACAGGAGTTATGTATGGGTAGTTGGGAACAGGAGTTATGTATGGGTCGTTGGGAACAGGAGTTATGTATGGGTAGTTGGGAGCAGGAGTTATGAAAGGGTAGTTGGGAAGAGGAGTTATGTATGGGTAGTTGGGAACAGGAGTTATGTATGGGTAGTTGGGAACAGGAGTTATGAAAGGGTAGTTGGGAACAGGAGTTATGAAAGGGTAGTTGGGAACAGGAGTTATGAAAGGGTAGTTGGGAACAGGAGTTATATAAGGGTAGTTGGGAACAGGAGTTATGAAAGGGTAGTTGGGAACAGGAGTTATATAAGGGTAGTTGGGAACAGGAGTTATGAAAGGGTAGTTGGGAACAGGAGTTATGAAAGGGTAGTTGGGGACAGGAGTTATGTATGGGTAGTTGGGAACTGGAGTTATGTAAGGGTAGTTGGGAACAGGAGTTATGTAAGGGTAGTTGGGAACAGGAGTTTTGAAAGGGTAGTTGGGAACAGGAGTTATGAAAGGGTAGTTGGGAACAGGAGTTATGTATGGGTAGTTGGGAACAGGAGTTATATAAGGGTAGTTGGGAACAGGAGTTATGTATGGGTAGTTGGGAACAGGAGTTATGTATGGGTAGTTGGGAACAGGAGTTATGAAAGGGTAGTTGGGAACAGGAGTTATGTAAGGGTAGTTGGGAACAGGAGTTATGTATGGGTAGTTGGGAACAGGAGTTATATATGGGTAGTTGGGAACAGGAGTTATGTAAGGGTAGTTGGGAGCAGGAGTTATGTATGGGTAGTTGGGAACAGGAGTTATGTATGGGTAGTTGGGAACAGGAGTTATGTATGGGTAGTTGGGAACAGGAGTTATGTAAGGGTAGTTGGGAACAGGAGTTATGTAAGGGTAGTTGGGCACATGAGTTATGTATGGGTAGTTGGGAACAGGAGTTATGTATGGGTAGTCGGGAACATGAGTTATGTAAGGGTAGTTGGGAACAGGAGTTATATAAGGGTAGTTGGGAACATGAGTTATGTATGGGTAGTTGGGAACAGGAGTTATGTAAGGGTAGTTGGGAACAGGAGTTATGTAAGGGTAGTTGGGAACATGAGTTATGTATGGGTAGTCGGGAACATGAGTTATGTATGGATAGTTGGGAACTGGAGTTATGTATGGGTAGTTGGGAACATGAGTTATGTATCGGTAGTTGGGAACATGAGTTATGTATGGGTAGTTGAGAACATGAGTTATGTATGGGTAGTTGGGAACAGGAGTTATGTATGGGTAGTTGGGAACAGGAGTTATGTATGGGTAGTTGGGAACAGGAGTTATGTATGGGTAGTTGGGAACAGGAGTTATGTATGGGTAGTTGGGAACAGGAGTTATGTATGGGTAGTTGGGAACAGGAGTTATGTATGGGTAGTTGGGAACAGGAGTTATGTATGGGTAGTTGGGAACAGGAGTTATGTATGGGTAGTTGGGAACAGGAGTTATGTAAGGGTAGTTGGGAACATGAGTTATGTATGGGTAGTTGGGAACAGGAGTTATGTATGGGTAGTTGGGAACAGGAGTTATGTATGGGTAGTTGGGGACTGGAGTTATGTATGGGTAGTTGGGAACAGGAGTTATGTATGGGTAGTTGGGAACAGGAGTTATGTATGGGTAGTTGGGAACAGGAGTTATGTAAGGGTAGTTGGGAACAGGAGTTATGTAAGGGTAGTTGGGAACAGGAGTTATGTAAGGGTAGTTGGGAACATGAGTTATGTAAGGGTAGTTGGGAACAGGAGTTATGTATGGGTAGTTGGGAACAGGAGTTATGTATGGGTAGTTGGGAACAGGAGTTATGTATGGGTAGTTGGGAACAGGAGTTATGTATGGGTAGTTGGGAACAGGAGTTATGTATGGGTAGTTGGGAACATGAGTTATGTAAGGGTAGTTGGGAACAGGAGTTATGTAAGGGTAGTTGGGAACAGGAGTTATGTAAGGGTAGTTGGGAACAGGAGTTATGTAAGGGTAGTTGGGAACAGGAGTTATGTAAGGTAGTTGGGAACATGAGTTATGTAAGGGTAGTTGGGAACAGGAGTTATGAAAGGGTAGTTGGGAACAGGAGTTATGTAAGGGTAGTTGGGAACAGGAGTTATGTAAGGGTAGTTGGGAACAGGAGTTATGTAAGGGTAGTTGGGAACAGGAGTTATGTAAGGGTAGTTGGGAACATGAGTTATGTATGGTTAGTTGGGAACAGGAGTTATGAAAGGGTAGTTGGGGACAGGAGTTATGAAAGGGTAGTTGGGAAAATGAGTTATGTAAGGGTAGTTGGGAACATGAGTTATGTAATGGTAGTTGGGACCAGGAGTTATGTAAGGGTAGTTGGGAACAGGAGTTATGTAAGGGTAGTTGGGAACAGGAGTTATGTAAGGGTAGTTGGGAACATGAGTTATGTAAGGGTAGTTGGGAACATGAGTTATGTAAGGGTAGTTGGGGACAGGAGTTATGAAAGGGTAGTTGGGAACATGAGTTATGTAAGGGTAGTTGGGAAAAGGAGTTATGTAAGGGTAGTTGGGAACATGAGTTATGTATGGGTAGTTGCCCTCACTTGCCTGCAGATAGTTAAGGTGGAATTTATACCATATTTCTTCTACTTATCCAATCATTTCAGATCTACATAAGTCCCTATTAGGGGGAAAGTAGGAATATACCCAGATGCAGTTTAACACCTTCCTAGATTAGTGTGTTTTAGTCCAGGACTAGGCTTAATCAGTGTCCAGGGAAACTGGCCTGTGTGTGTGTGTGCGTGTGTGTGTGTGTGTGTGTGTGTGTGTGTGTGTGTGTGTGTGTGTGTGTGTGTGTGTGTGTGTGTGTGTGTGTGTGTGTGTGTGTGTGTGTGTGTGTGTGTGTGTGTGTGTGTGTGTGTGTTTGTGTGTGTGTGTGAGAGAGAGAGAGAGAGAGAAGTGTTCTGACCTGCCAGAGGCGGTGAAGAGCAGGACTTTGTGGGCGTAGAATGGCTTCCCCTCCACCAAGAAGGTCACATCTGACATCTCCTTGTTGTTTAGGAAATGAGGATCTGGAAGGCAGATTCATCATCTATTTTATTGCAGCTCACTTCTGAATTTCTAGTTTATGACCATCTTTGGCCACTAAATGGAGCATTTGTCTATGCTGATGTGAATCAGTGCAGTGTTATGTATGACGTGCTCCATAGCAGAAATCTAACTTTTACTACTAAGCAATAAGACCTAATCCTTCTTCTCCTGCTCACCCAGGCGTGAGGTCTGTTTCCTCTTGATCTCGGAGAGTTTGGGGATGGGGTACGGCCCGTAGCACTGGGTGAAGATCAGAGACAGCTGCTGGCTGATCACCTCATTCTGGAACATCGCAGATATGGAGAGGGAATACAGGGGAGTTAGATATCAGACAGGTTTTATACACTCCATACACACAATATAGATAAAGGCAGGTACAGGTATCTATTACCACATTCACTTCCACATTGCCCAGTAGGTCAAGTCACAAAGGCTGCTGATTAAACAAGCACCGGTGTTCACAGTCAATCAGTGAGTAGATTATCTAGTGTTGCTTTCAGAAGGATGAAAAATAACATCTGCAGACCACAGAGGACCCAACGTAACAGACCCACACTTGTTGATGGACTGAATAAAACCCTCATTTTGCAGTAACTGGTGCTATAATGTATTGTGTGCCACACCAGTATGGAGAACATAATAACAAGTCCCCTTTATAGAATAAGTCCACATTTCTCATATCACATCCTGAACATGAAAACATACACATCTTCTCAGTGTTACTCTCTGTTGTGCATCAGTCTGCCCTTTGTGTGTGTGTGTTAAACAAGGAGGTGTAAATAGACTGTTACACACACAGTCTGGCTAGAGGAAGATGAACGTTCTCTACCTTGAAGTCACACATCATTAGCGGGGATATGACAGGACAAACAGTGACGGGGGTCCCTGGCGTCTCATAGAGTAGGTATCACTGCCTCTGCCATAGATCAACCCTGACAGGGACAAGGGCAGCTGCTGGAATGGGACAGGAGAGGCCGGTGTGTGGCGGGGGCTTTGTGTGTTTGTACATTTGTCTGTGTTTGTGTATTTATGTGTATGTGTGTGTGTGTGTATGTATGTGTGTGTGTGTATGCGTGGGTGTGCATGTGTGTGTGTGAGTGTCCATGCATATGTGTGTGTTCATCTGCTCCCTCTCAGTAATAATGCACAAACGCAACTACATGACAGGCCAACAGTTAGTTGATATAAGAAAAGGCATTGAACTGTTCTAATATATTATTGAGGTATTATGTTGGATCTAATGCTGCAGTGAATCTTGAGGGGATAAATAGAGATGGGTGGGGTTTGAAGAATGGGTACAATTTAGAAGCAGAGGGCATAAATCATAAATCAATGCACTAATTGAAATGGTTTGGGCCTGGGGGGTTCCGCCAGTCAGTGTGGAGCTGAGGGCTGCATTATATAATCACAATAAGACAAATGGGTCATGTTCCAAATGCCAGCCTATTCTCGATTTAGTGTACTACTGTTGACCAGGGCTCATAGGAATGCAGAGGAGACTGAGCCAAGCGAGTAGGCCATGTTTCTATAAAGGGGAATAAGAATGTCCATAGGTTCCTTCTTAAGGGTATGGTTGTGAAGCAGAAAGAAGACATGTTTATCTTCACTGTCAGGAGAGAAAGAAGAGACAGATATGGAGGTAAAGAAGAACAGGGGATGTTGGGATCTGACAGCATGCTTCACATTGTGTATTCCCTCTGAAATTCCTCTTATCTCTACGTTTATTTTGTATGTGACCAATTTCCCAATGCAACCAATACAGTTGAAAGTTGAAGAAAGTGGGATATGGATACGGAAAAAAGCTGAATGTAGAAAGTTAGATGTGTGCCCAATTCAGATTTAGAATACATTTTGCCTTTAAGATTATAATGAATAAGATGGGGGACCTGATCCTAGATCAGCAATTGTCTGAGACACTTTTTGAATACAGGCCATGATATCCAGTCACCTTGCTGGCTCGTAGGATCTGAAACAAGAGTGGCAGGCCGTGGGTGATGAGCTCCTGTGTGTACTCCTCCTCCTCAATACAGCTGAACTCCTTGAGCAGGCCCTGGATCAGTGGTCTCCGATGTTGCAGGAAACACGTCCGCAGAGACTCCAGCCAGGTGTGCAGTGTCCAGGGGACCCCTGAGACACATACACACACAGAAATGATTACATCTACACACACAGAGATGTTTACATCTACACACACAGAGATGTTTACATCTACACACACAGAGATGATTACATCTACACACACAGAGATGTTTACATCTACACACACACTTGACATTCCGCCAACTTTGAGAAAAAACACTTTACATCAGAGTCGTGCCTGTTGTTCACATGTAAATCTGCCATCTCATTAGCTAGAATGTTCCTGTCTGCTTCCAACTCCTCCCGCCTGCTTACATTGATTCCCATTGTTAATATTGCCAGCAATATATCTTGTCAACAAAACTATAATAAATATAATATGGTGAGAACACACTAACAGACCTTAGTGGAATGAGGAGACAAATGGAAAAAAAACACAAGGTTGCTACACAAACAGCCGGCCTTCATTCCATTGGAAAAACAACAACAACACAGGCAGAACATCTATAGTTTGCTCCATGTGACTGGAATGCAAGCGAATGGCCACGGCAATATGGATCTCTTAGATTACAATGTATAGGTCAGACCTGAATGTATAGCTATTATACTGACAAAAGGCTGCGCATATCTATACTGTAATTACTGCATTGTGAAGACCTAAAGAAAGTACATGTTGTTTACAAATATGCAGTTGACCTGAAACTAAGTCCATGGTTGATGAGGTGAACGTCTATATATCGTTCCCTGTTGCAAGTCCACAGACATGCAGTTGGCATCTCAACATGTTACTAATCTGGTCTTGGTTATTGAGCCTCTATACCAGAGGAGGCTGGTGATGGAAGGACAGCTCATAGTAATGTCTGGAATTGAATTAATGGAATGGTGTCTAACTCATGGAAACCATGCATTTGATACCATTCCATTTAGTCCATTCCAGCCATTAACCTGTCCTCTGATTTAAAGTCCCACCAGCCACCACTGATCTATACTGTAGTTCAGGGGTGGACAACTCCAGTCCTCGAGGCCTGATTGATGTCACACTTTAACTCCATCCCTAACAAACACGGCTGATTAATCAAATTGCATTCTAAACTGAAGATCATGACTAGGTGATTATTGGAGTCAGGTGTGATAGCTGGAGCTGGGGCAAAACTGTGACACCAATCAGGCCCTCAAGGACTGGAATTGCCCACCCCTGCTGTAGATAGACTATAAAGTGTTACTAAAGTATGTACTAACCCAGGCTGCGTATGTCGATGGTGATATCCACATGTCCGTGTTCAGAGCTGTGGTACATGGCCTCTCTCAGGGCCTTGAGCTTGGCCTTGCCTGTCCGGACCAGGTCCAGCTGGGAGGGGTTCCTCTCCTCCAGGCCCCTTTCTTCCTCTGTCCCCTCGGCAAGGATCTCCTCCAGGGACAGCACGTCCCCTTTCCCCTTCTCCGTCTGGGACAGCAGCTTGCGGAACACGTTCCTTTATGGGGAGGATAGCAGACAGAGATATGTGATAGTAGTGATAGTGGTGATAATGTAGTGATAATGCAGGGAAGCTATGATGTTAAATGTATAGTGACATGTGTGTGTGGGGGGGGGGGGGGGGGGTATGTGTGTGTGTTCGCGAGAGAGAGATATGTTTTCTCTCTACCTATAATTTCTTGCTCATTGTCGTGTGTTGTGAGTATAGTCCGTGTTACCTGTGTCCATGTGCTGCTGCTAGACTGTAGGAGTTCATGTCTCCATGAGGGGCAGTAGAGATACCGTTACGATACACTGTTCCCACCATGGGGTCTGCTCCTCTCTCCAACAGCAAACTGACCAGCTCAAAGTTACCTGGGGAAGAGGTCAATATATACTATATTAGTTGAGGGTCAAGTTGAACTGAGAATGTGTGTATGAAGGTGGTTTATTGTGGATGTTGTGTGTGTCTGTCCATGAACATCTCAGCTAGTCTGCCTATATCTGCTAGGTGTCTGTGTGTACAGTATGTGTATGCTACATCTTCTAGATCTGCATAGTGCATAGTGTACCTGCAGCGGAGGCAAGCTGTAGCGGGGTCTCTGTGTAGTTCTCCATACCGTCCTGTAGGGAGCCCTCTACGTTGGCCCGGGCATCCAGGAGCAGCTATGGAGGGCAGGGGGGGAGGCAGCTTAGGGACAGTTCTACCCCAAAAAGCCTGGACACTAAATCAGTATTTATTCAACCACAAATGCTGTTTTTCTGCTTTCAGCCATGTGATTTCCATGTCCTTCCAAAACCCTTCCATGAGGCTGTGGAAAAAGTGCTGCTACACCTTTTCATTTGAGATGTAGAAGTAATTAGTTCTAGCAGTTCAGTGGAAAAATCATTGCGATGTTGGTCCATTGTGCTTGATAACCATTAGCAACGGGGACAAACAGATTGTCCTGTTTCCACTAAGTTAATACATTGCGTGCACACTGAAAGACGGAAGTAGAGAATCAGCTCGTACTTTTCTGACAATAAAATGGGACGAACACTCCTAAATGTATTGAGTGTTTCCATTTGAACCAGTTTACATTGAGTTTTCAAGCTCAGTTCACTCAGCATTCAATGACATTCAATAGACACAACATTCATAGGATTAAGGAGAAAACACATTTTAGCCATTATTATGACCATTTATAAGTCATGATAATAATAACCATGACACCAGGATTGGGGTCAATTCCATTTCAATTCAGTCAATTCAGGAAGTAAACCAAGCTTCCAGTTCCAATTTTTCTCATTGCTATTAAATGAAAAGATTATTTCAGTTAACTTCCTGAATTTTCTGAATTGACCCCCACCCTACCTGACACTATACACAATGGGAGGTGAACAGACAGAAAACACAGTGAGGTGAAAAAGGATGACGTCACTACCTGCACGACAGGGACATGTCCGTGTAACACGGCGAAAGTGAGTGGTGTTCCCAGGCGCGTTTCGGGGTTGACTGAGGGGTACTTGTGCACTGTGTTTGGCACCTGGGAAGTCATTGGGGAGGTTCAGGGGAGAGAGATATGAAGCCATTAAAATGCTAGTCTATGCAGCAAAGACAAGCAGCTAAAGGGGGGAATCTAAAGGAGTGCTGGGTCGTATTCATTAGGCACCAAACATAATAAACATACAGAAACAGGGAAGGCTTACTTGGACTTTTCCAATAAGAAACTTTCATTTCTGTTTTCCATTGCGAAACCTTTAAAAAAAGTTTTACATTGCTTGCCCTAATGAATACAACCCTGAGGTAACTAGCAAAAGCAGACATCCTCTGCACAATAGCCTGACTTGTTTCTAACCAACTCGATAGATCCCATCTAGTTCTGTCTTGTCCCGCTTAGTCCTGTAGTCCTATTTGATACTTTAAACTTTCCACTCTGTTCCAGCCCTGATGTGTCTGACAGCGATAGACATGACTCTGAGTCCAAGACTGACCTAAGGTGACCTCAGTAACTAGACCACATCTCCTCTCAGGCAAACAGTCAGTTAGGGGCTGAGACAGACCCGTGAACGAAGCACACAAACTCACATTCCCTTGAGCATCTCTCAGAGCCTCTGAAGCAAAAAGACTCGTTTCAAACTTTTCTCTAATTTACTTTTCTCTAATTTGCTTTACTTTAATTTACGTTTCCTTAATTACTCTGAGGATACACAGAGGCAGAAGTAACATTTTTAATGAATGTTTAATCTATTTGACTGGTGTGTGTGTCTGCGGTGCTTCAGAAATACTGGAAGCAAAAAACTTCCTAATCAATCAAATCAGTCACATGCTCCATTTAACTTTATTGAGATGAATCATTGCTGCATTAACGATAAGTTATGACCTCACTGTGATGATAATGAGCGGTTCTGGGGTTTATCACTATTATGGGTGACATGAACTCTGGCGTGATGGCTGGTGGGTTACACATGCATGAGGTGATTAGCCAAGGCTAGGACCAACAGGCATAGGCCACCATTACATGTAAGTAGGCTACAACCAAAGAACCCCCTAAGCTTACCAGGGGCTCCTTGAGAAATGACTCAAACATATTAGTACAGTATTTAACATTATCTTATCATTCTTCATATCAAAGGTACAGCTAAAAGGTGAGCTTACAGTTGTGTCTGTGTAATTAAATTGTAAACAGTGTTATTATATTTTGTACAGTAAACAGTATGGTGGCCCATGCCTCGAGATAATGACCTTCTACACACTATACAGCATGGCAACAGGAGAGGAGGAGTGGGGACAGATGAGGGACAACACAATCTGAGTTTTCTCCTATCTCACACCACATAAATTAGCCTGATCCCAGATCTGTTTGTGCTGTCTTGTCACAACATGAAAATTACCATATGAGTTGGCAAGACAGCACAAACAGATCTGGGATCAGGCTACACACAAATCATTCTACACAACATGGTGTTGCCATCGTCCCTGACCTCACTGTTGATGTCGGCTCCAGCGTCCAGCAGCATCTGGACCATTGCTTCATCCCCTCTCACACAGGAGTACATCAGAGGGGTCATTCCCTGGTAGATGAATCACACAGGGAGTCAGGGGTCAGATGATTAATTGGTCAACTTACAGTTAGGGTGGACTGTTGTTTTGTTTGACAGATATTCCAGATGTTCAGGGTTATGTGAGTTGAATAAAGCAGATGTCAAGGCCATTGTTTTTGTATGACAGTGTATGGCTGCTTTACACTGTCTTTATACTGTGAGTTAATACTGTGTTAGCCCGCTGAGCTAAAGCTTAGGTACTATCTCGGGGAGCTAACACAAGTCTTCGGGTCTCAGACAAGGTTACTCATCATGCAAACGTGGAACCACCTCCCTTACATGTGCACAGGTCGAAGCCATCAACACAACAATCCTCAGTTTAACCGGTATCTGACTTCTTGGATGTGCTCACAGCTCACTTGGACTCACTTGGACTCACTTCCCCTCCAGCCACTTTGATTAACTAGCATGTGGAGTGGGTGGAGTGGGTGTTCCGTAGCTCTAAGTGACTGGGAACACCCAGTGTTTCCACTAGGCTACTCAGTCAGTCTAAACATCAAAGACACACAGTCTGAAGGGAATGAGTTGGGTTCCTCAGCTCAGAACAGCCTAGAACTAAAAACTGGGTTTCCATTAAAAATGAATGTGGCTGGTACATTAGATGTGTGTGGGGGGGGGGGGTATCTGACATTTTATCAAAGCCTTTTGGATGACAACCTTTTTTTAACCAAGACAGAAGAATTTATAACTTACTTTTTCCAACAAAACATAGGTACAGCAGATTCCCTTATTGTATGGGCCACTTTTAAGTATGCATTTAGAGGCCATGCAATTCAATACTCATCTTTAAAACAAAAACTATTTACGTCAAAAGAGTTCATATTAACAAAGAACATAGAGGGGCTAACAGTACAGAAAGATAACAATAAAAACTGTACCATAGAGGCACTGAAAGTTAGAGGAAAAACAAAAAGAAATGGAGGAACTTATTCCAAAAATATCAAATGTAATATATTATAAAAATAAAGCAAACTGTATGGAATATCAGCAAATATCAGCAAAAAGCAACAAATATTTTTTTAAATCTTCAACATATACTGAACAAAAGTATTAACTCAACATGCAACAATTGGAGGTCTTGGGTTGGCGTGGTTACACAAGGTCTGTGGTTGTGAGGCCGGTTAGATGTACTGCCAAATTCTCTGAAATGAAGTTGGAGGCAGCTTATGGTAGAGAAATTAACATTAAATTCTCTGGCATCAGCTCTGGTGGACATTCTTGCAGTCAGCATGTCAATTGCACGCTCCCTCAAAACTTGAGGCATCTGTGACATTGTGCTGTGTGATAAAACTGCACATTTTAGAGTGGCCTTTTATTGTCCCTAAAACAAGGAGCACCTGTGTAATGATCATGCTGTTTAATCAGCTTCTTGATAATCCATCCACCTGACGGGTGTGGCATATCTTGTCAAAGGAGAAATGCTCACTAACAGGGATGCAAACCAATTTGTTCTCACAATTTGAGGGAATGTCTCACTCCGTGTTCAAGAATGACATTTTTCCCTTTATTCAGATTACAACGTCTCACTTTCGGTTATTTTAAAATTAAATAATCTCCAAAATATCGATTTTGTTTTAAACAAGCCATAGAAAGTTGGTTGCAATTTCAGTTTAATCCACCAGAAAAGAAAGAATAAATAATACAACAAATATTATTGTTAAACTCAAATATACTAATTGATAAAAATATATATATTTTGGGAGAATAAATAGGACTGGTGGAGTTATGTCACACATGCAGCCAACAAAATATATGCTCTACCCAAAATTACAACCAACTAAATGCAGCAAAATGACGCTGGATTCAAAACTTTGTGTTTTTCAATTTCAATTATTATACAAATTCTTGCAATCAATAGAATGTTATATATATGGGGGATACAATGCAGATTTTGCTGCAAAGAGACAGAATTATTAGATCCTTTGTTTTGGTACTATCCATATGTAGCTTGTTTTTGGTTTCAGGTTCAGGAATGGCTGAAGAATTGCAACATTTACCTAAAGCTAACTCTGCAAATAGTACTGCTGGGTTATTTGAAAAGTCATAGTTAATCGATCAATAATATAATAATACTCTTATCTTTCATTTACCATCTGTAGAAACTATGATAATAGAAAGGTTTAGAACGTTTGTGAAACATCACAGCACAGTTGAAAAATATATGGCAAATAGAAATCAAAACTGGATGGTGTTCAGAGATGGATGGGAGGGGTTGAGGGTAGCTGAAGGATGGGACTAAAAACAAACAAAAGATAACTATTGTAAAATATATTGTGTCTGTAAAATGTAAATAGCATGTATAAGCTGGAAGTAGAAGCCGACTGTATGTGTTGTTGTCCATTAGTTTATTCCAATTAGGTGGTAGAGTTAGGGGAAAATAATAAAGGAAAATATATATATTAAACAAAATATATGACGGTTTGGAAATTATGCAGACAATTACACTGATAGAAGCCACAATCGATCTGCAATTTAACCCTAAAATGATAAAAAAAAAAAAAAAAGTGGAGGGTCAAATTGAGTTGAGAATGTGGGTGGGTGGTTGGGGTATGGGCATGTGTGTGTATATCCATCCAGGTGTACATGTGGCCGAAGGGGTGCATTCGTGCTTGTAAGAGTGTGAGCATCTTTGCCAGTGCTTGCCTGCCTGCAAGGTGTCCTTGTGGACTGGTGCCACGTCTGCTGTAAGTAACGTAAGCCAAATCCTCACATCATCAGTCAAATCCTCACATCATTCCCCAAGCAGTGTGTGTGTGTGTGTGTGTGTGTGTGTGTGTGTGTGTGTGTGTGTGTGTGTGTGTGTGTGTGTGTGTGTGTGTGTGTGTGTGTGTGTGTGTGTGAGAGAGAGAGAGAGAGAGAGAGAGAGAGAGAGAGAGAGAGAGAGAGAGAGAGAGAGAGAGAGAGAGAGAGAGAGAGAGAGAGAGAGAGAGAGAGAGAGAGAGCGAGAGAGAGAGAGAGAGAGAGAGAGAGAGAGAGAGAGAATGTGAGTTCTTTCATGTGTATGTGAGGGTGTGTATGTGCGTGCGTGCATTTGTGTGTGTGTGTATGTGTGTGTCTAACTAACCTGTTCACTCATGCTGTTGATGCCGTCAGGCCCCAGCAAATTGACAGCCTGTTTGACCAGGTCGGTCCGGCCACAGTTGAGCATACGGAATCCCAGGTCCTGGAGGAACTTAGCCTCTGTGGATGCTGCATCCAACTTCCGGGACGCACAGAAGTCATCTGTCCTGGTAGGGAAATCACAGGAAAGTAAATAAATTAGCTGAATTCAGAGTTACACTCAGCTTCCTATCAATCCTCTGGATGAACATGATTTGCATGTTAACTGATTAGTGTCAATGTGAGGACAAATGCTTACTGTATGAGGTTATCCTGGGTTTGCGTGTGTGTGTGTGTGTGTGTGTGTGTTTTATTTATTTCACCTTTATTTAACCAGGTAGGCTAGTTGAGAATAAGTTCTCATTTACAACTGCGACCTGGCCAACAACACAGAGTTACACATGGAATAAACAAGCGTACAGTCAATAACACAATAGAAAAAAAGAAAGTCTATATACAGTGTGTGCAAAAGGCATGAGGAGGTAAGGCAATAAATAGGCCATAGTAGCGGAGTAATTACAATTTAGCAAATTAACACTGGAGTGATAGATGAGCAGATGATGATGTGCAAGTAGAAATACTGGTGTGCAAAAGAGCAGAAAAGTAAATAAAAACAATATGGGGATGAGGTAGGTAGATTGGGTGGGCTATTTACAGATGGGCTATGTACAGCTGCAGTGATTGGTTATGTAACGGCTTTCGTTGGTGGAAGGAGAGGAGGACCAAAATGCAGCGTGGTACGTATCCATAATAACTTTTAATCGAGAATGAATACAAAAATGAACAAGAGAATAAATGAAAACCGACACGGTCCCGTATGGTGCAAACACTGAAATGGAAAATAACTACCCACAACCCATAGTGGGAAAACAGGCTACCTAAGTATGATTCTCAATCAGAGACAACGATCGACACCTGCCTCTGATTGAGAACCATACTAGGCCAAACACATAGAAATATAACGTACAGACCAAAACATAGAAAAACAACATAGAATGCCCACCCCAACTCACGCCCTGACCAAACTAAAATAAAAACATAAAAAAGGAACTAAGGTCAGAACGTGACAGGTTAGCTGCTCAGATAGCTGATCTTTAAAGTTAGTTAGGGAAATATAAGTCTTAATGTGTGTGTATGTATGTATGTATGTGCATGCGTGTGTCTCTGAGTTCATACTGAATGTGTGTGTTTCAAGCCTGCGTGTGTGCCTGCGTGCCCTGTGTGTGTGTTTCCATGCCGTACTTGAGCTGGCGTGGTTCACAGTCCACCCCTGGCAGCAGCAGCCTGGCGGCCTGCCGGACGTCGTCACTGTCCACTGAGAAGCTACGGCGGTGCTCTGCGTGGGCCACCGACACCCTGAGCCACTCCATTAGAGGAGGTAGAACCAGGAACGGCCTGCAGGGGGAGACACACACACACACACACACACACACACACACACACACACACACACACACACACACACACACACACACACACACACACACACACACACACACACACACACACACACACACACACACACACACAGGAGTCATCAATATCAGCTATCGGCTGAATGGTAGTCTGGTTGTTGTCTTGTTTCAGTACATACCTTGGATAAGCTTAGCTTACAGAAATTCAAACCATTGCCATTCAGAGGATCCGGGTTGGAGGGACACAAAACTGACTTGAGATCTGTGTCTTGGGGCAAAGTTTCCTCCTACTCCTTTATTCAGAGACCCTAACAGCTGGTTCCCATTTCAAATTACATTACAAATATTAATATGTATCTGCACCTGTCTGTCATAGACATATTATTATTAATATGAATATATATGTCATGTTGATATTGAATAATTTTGATGTGACTCTCTAAGTCACTGCTTGATATCTCATACAGGATGGTTCAATGTGTTGAATGTCCTTGACCCCAGCTTCACTCCTTTATTTGTAATAGCTATATGTCACTCATCATCAATCTGTCATTCATCAATGCTATTCTAACCTGAGGGAGAATCCTGCTCTTTAGTGATTCAAGGTTTCATCACTGCACAAATGCAAATTACTCTCTTCAAAGACATGGGAAACATGTGACCTTGAGGCATTATGAAGTAATTTGTACACGTGTTTTCAAAATATTACATTATCTTTGAAGACTCACAATTAGGCATAGACCTAGCCAAGTTTTAAAACGTGATTGGAATCACACAACTTTCCCAATTCCGCTCTACAAATCTGCTCGTTAGGAACCTTTCTTTGCAGAGCGCAGAGCTGAAGCAGACTGGGGAAAAGAGACCTGGGGGACATATTAGCCGTTAGCTCTCCATTACAGGGCAGTAAAGTCTGGATCTCCGGAGGAGGCCTGCTCATAACCAACTTTCAGCTTTTTCCCCCACTTCCCCTCCCCCTGACAGGGGTTTCCACATAGCCTGTGGACATACTGGGCCGGTGAGGTTATATAATGTATAGAGATAATGTACAGTTGTTTTTCCTCACCATGTGATATGGCAAAGAAAAGATAGATAACTATTTGCCATAAAGTCATCAAACACAGAATTACTGAAAAATATATTGCGTAGGACTGTAAGAAGAAAAAATGTATGTTCTTGAATTTGATATACCCAGAGGGTATATCTGAGCCAAAATGGTTCCAATGACGTCAGCTTCCCAGTTCCCAGCAGGGTAAGAGTTTGATCAAATTCTGAAGGCACGGACACACTGGTTGCGTTTGCCGGCCGAGAGTACTTAGCACATCTGTACAAAGTTGCGAGCCGTAATTTGCAAACAGAGCGCAAACCGATTTTACATGTAGAATTGCTCAAAAATGTTGTCAGTCAGTCCCTAAAACACACTGCGCCAAAATGAGAGGCAGATAAACGCAGATGAACAGCTCCCCTTGGGGGAACACACTAAAACATGGACTTCATACACACTAAAACATGGACTTCATACATTCTAAAACATGGACTTCATACATTCTAAAACATGGACTTCATACATTCTAAAACATGGACTTCATACACACTAAAACATGGACTTCATACACACTAAAACATGGACTTCATACACACTAAAACATGGACTTCGTACACACTAAAACATGGACTTCATACACACTAAAACATGGACTTCATACACACTAAAACATGGACTTCATACACACTAAAACATGGACTTCATACACACTAAAACATGGACTTCATACATTCTAAAACATGGACTTCATACACACTAAAACATGGACTTCATACACACTAAAACATGGAATTCATACATTCTAAAACATGGACTTCATACATTCTAAAAACATGGACTTCATACATTCTAAAACATGGACTTCATACATTCTAAAACATGGACTTCATACACACTAAAACATGGACTTCATACACACTAAAACATGGACTTCATACATTCTAAAACATGGACTTCATACATTCTAAAACATGGACTTCATACATTCTAAAACATGGACTTCATACACACTAAAACATGGACTTCATACATTCTAAAACATGGACTTCATACACACTAAAACATGGACTTCATACACACTAAAACATGGACTTCATACACACTAAAACATGGACTTCATACATTCTAAAACATGGACTTCATACACACTAAAACATGGACTTCATACACACTAAAACATGGACTTCATACATTCTAAAACATGGACTTCATACACTCTAAAACATGGACTTCATACATTCTAAAACATGGACTTCATACACACTAAAACATGGACTTCATACATTCTAAAACATGGACTTCATACATTCTAAAACATGGACTTCATACACACTAAAACATGGAATTCATACATTCTAAAACATGGACTTCATACACACTAAAACATGGACTTCATACATTCTAAAACATGGACTTCATACACACTAAAACATGGACTTCATACACACTAAAACATGGACTTCATACATTCTAAAACATGGACTTCATACATTCTAAAACATGGACTTCATACATTCTAAAACATGGACTTCATACACTCTAAAACATGGACTTCATACATTCTAAAACATTTATTATTTATTATTTTTTATTTCACCTTTATTTAACCAGGTAGGCTAGTTGAGAACAAGTTCTCATTTGCAACTGCGACCTGGCCAAGATAAAGCATAGCAGTGTGAACAGACAACAACACAGAGTTACACATGGAGTAAACAATAAACAAGTCAATAACATAGTAGGATAAAAAAAGAAAAAAAAAGAGAATCTATATACAATGTGTGCAAAAGGCATGAGGAGGTAGGCAATAAATAGGCCATAGGAGTGAATAATTACAATTTAGCAGATTAACATTGGGGTGATAAATCATCAGATGATCATGTGCAAATAGAGATACTGGTGTGCAAAAGAGCAGAAAAGTAAATAAATGAAAACAGTATGGGGATGAGGTAGGTAAATTGGGTGGGCTATATACCGATGGACTATGTACAGCTGCAGCGATCGGTTAGCTGCTCAGATAGCAGATGTTTAAAGTTGTTGAGGGAGATATAAGTCTCCAACTTCAGAGATTTTTGCAATTCGTTCCAGTCGCAGGCAGCAGAGAACTGGAAGGAAAGGCGGCCAAATTAGGTTTTGGCTTTAGGGATGATCAGTGAGATACACCTGCTGGAGCGCGTACTACGGGTGGGTGTTGCCATCGTGACCAGTGAACTGAGATAAGGCGGCGCTTTACCTAGCATAGCCTTGTAGATGACCTGGAGCCAGTGGGTCTGACGACGAACATGCAGCGAGGGCCAGCCGACTAGAGCATACAGGTCGCAGTGGTGGGTGGTATAAGGTGCTTTAGTAACAAAACAGATGGCACTGTGATAAACTGCATCCAGTTTGCTGAGTAGAGTGTTGGAAGCTATTTTGTAGATGACATCGCCGAAGTCGAGGATCGGTAGGATAGTCAGTTTTACTAGGGTAAGTTTGGCGGCGTGAGTGAAGGAGGCTTTGTTGCGAAATAGAAAGCCGACCCTCGATTTGATTTTGGATTGGAGATGTTTGATATGAGTCTGGAAGGAGAGTTTGCAGTCTAGCCAGACACCTAGGTACTTATAGATGTCCACATATTCTAGGTCGGAACCATCCAGGGTGGTGATGCTAGTCGGGCGTGCGGGTGCAGGCAGCGACCGGTTGAAAAGCATGCATTTGGTTTTACTAGCGTTTAAGAGCAGTTGGAGGCCACGGAAGGAGTGTTGTATGGCATTGAAGCTCGTTTGGTGGTTAGATAGCACAGTGTCCAAGGAAGGGCCAGAAGTATACAGAATGGTGTCGTCTGCGTAGAGGTGGATCAGGGAATCGCCCGCAGCAAGAGCAACATCATTGATATATACAGAGAAAAGAGTCGGCCCGAGAATTGAACCCTGTGGTACCCCCATAGAGACTGCCAGAGGACCGGACAACATGCCCTCCGATTTGACACACTGAACTCTGTCTGCGAAGTAGTTGGTGAACCAGGCAAGGCAGTCATTAGAAAAACCGAGGCTACTGAGTCTGCCGATAAGAATATGGTGATTGACAGAGTCGAAAGCCTTGGCCAGGTCGATGAAGACGGCTGCACAGTACTGTCTTTTATCGATGGCGGTTATGATATCGTTTAGTACCTTGAGCGTGGCTGAGGTGCACCCGTGACCGGCTCGGAAACCGGATTGCACAGCGGAGAAAGTACGGTGGGATTCGAGATGGTCAGTGATCTGTTTGTTGACTTGGCTTTCGAAGACCTTAGATAGGCAGGGCAGGATGGATATAGGTCTGTAACAGTTTGGGTCCAGGGTGTCTCCCCCTTTGAAGAGGGGGATGACCGCGGCAGCTTTCCAATCCTTGGGGATCTCAGATGATACGAAGGAGAGGTTGAACAGGCTGGAAATAGGGGGTGCGACAATGGCGGCGGACAGTTTCAGAAATAGAGGGTCCAGATTGTCAAGCCCAGCTGATTTGTATGGGTCCAGGTTTTGCAGCTCTTTCAGAACATCTGCTATCTGGATTTGGGTAAAGGAGAAGCTGGGGAGGCTTGGGCGAGTAGCAGCGGGGGGGGGGCGGAGCTGTTGGCCAGGGTTGGAGTAGCCAGGAGGAAGGCATGGCCAGCCATTGAGAAATGTTTGTTGAAGTCTTCGATTATCACGGATTTATCGGTGGTGACCGTGTTACCTAGCCTCAGTGCAGTGGGCAGCTGGGAGGAGGTGCTCTTGTTCTCCATGGACTTTACAGTGTCCCAGAACTTTTTGGAGTTAGAGCTACAGGATGCAAATTTCTGCTTGAAAAAGCTGGCCTTTGCTTTCCTGACTGACTGCGTGTATTGGTTCCTGACTTCCCTGAACAGTTGCATATCGCGGGGACTATTCGATGCTATTTGTCACGTTCCTGACCTGTTTTCTCTTGTTTTGTATGTGTTTAGTTGGTCAGGACGTGAGCTGGGTGGGAATTCTATGTTGTGTGTCTAGTTTGTCTGTTTCTATGTCAGCCTAGTGTGGGTTCTCAATCAGAGGCAGATGGTAGTCGTTGTCTCTGATTGAGACTCATATATAGGAGGCTTGTTTTGTGTTGGGATTTTGTGGGTGTTTGTTTCCTGTCTCTGTGTTTGTGTTCTGCACCAGATAGGACTGTCTCGACTTTCACATTTGTTGTTTTTGTATTGTTGTAAGTGTTCACCGTTTATGTTCAAATTAAACATGTTGAACACTAACCGCGCTGCATTTTGGTCCTCTCCTTCATCTCAGGAAGAAAGTCGTTACAGAAACACCCACCAAACCCGGACCAAGCAGCGTGGCAACGGGCAGCAGCAACAGCAGCAGCGGTACCAGGAGGAATGGTCATGGGAGGAAATCATAAACGGAAAAGGACCCTGGGCAAAGGTGGGAGAGAATCGCCACTCTTGGGAGGAGAAGGAGGCAGCCACAGCCCAGGAGCGCTGGATTGAGGAGGCAGCACGTAAGAGAGGCTGGAAGCCCGAGAGGCTCACCCAAAAATTTCTTGGGGGGGGGCTAAAGGGGAGTGTGGCGAAGCCGGGTTGGATACCTGAGCCAACTCCCCGGGCTTACCGTGGAGTGAGAGGGCGTCGTACTGGTCAGACACCGTGTTATGCGGTAAAGCGCACGGTGTCCCCAGTACGCGTGCTTAGCCCAGTGCGGGCTATTCCACCTTGCCGCACTGGGAGGGCTAGGTTGGGCATCGAGCTGGATGTCATGAAGCCGGCCCAACGTATCTGGCCTCCAGTACGTCTCCTCGGGCCGGCGTACATGGCACCAGCCTTACAGGTGGTGTCCCCGGTTCGCCTGCATAGCCCAGTGCGGGTTGTTCCACCTCGCCGCACTGGCAGGGCTACGGGGACCATTCAACCTGGTAAGGTTGGAGAGGCTCGGTGCTCAAGAGCGCGTGTCCTCCTTCACGGTCCGGTATATCCGGCGCCACCTTCCCGCCCCAGACCAGTACCACCAGTGCCTACACCACGCACCAGGCTTCCAGTGCATCTCCAGAGCCCTGTTCCTCCTCCCCGCACTCGCCCTGAGGTGCGTGCCCTCAGCCCGGTACCTCCAGTTCCGGCACCACGCATCAGGCCTATAGTGCGTCTCAGCCGGCCAGAGTCTGCCGTCTGCCCAGCGGCGCCTGAACTGACCGTCTGCCCAGCGGCGCCTGAACTGACCGTCTGCCCAGCGGCGCCTGAACTGCCCGTCTGCCCAACGCCGTCTGAACTGTCCGTCTGCCCAACGCCGTCTGAACTGGCCGTCTCCCCAGCGCCATCGGAGCCATCCGTCTCCCCAGCGCCATCTGAGCCATACGTCTGCCCAGCGCCGTCTGAGCCATCCGTCTGCCCAGCGCCGTCTGAGCCATCTGTCTGCCCAGCGCCGTCTGAGCCATCCGTCTGCCCAGCGCCATCTGAGCCATCTGTCTGCCCAGCGCCATCTGAGTCATCCGTCTGCCACGAGCCATTAGAGCCGCCCGTCTGTCCCGAGCCATTAGAGCCGTCCGTCAGTCAGGAGCCGCTAGAGCCGTCCGTCAGTCAGGAGCTGCCAGAGACGCCAGCCAGTCATGAGCTGCCCTCCAGTCATGAGCTGCCCTCCAGTCATGAGCTGCCCTCCAGTCATGAGCTGCCCTCCAGTCATGAGCTGCCCTCCAGTCATGAGCTGCCCTTCAGTCATGAGCTGCCCTCCAGTCATGAGCTGCCCTCCAGTCATGAGCTGCCCTCCAGTCATGAGCTGCCCTCCAGTCATGAGCTGCCCTCCAGTCATGAGCTGCCCTCCAGTCATGAGCTGCCCTCCAGTCATGAGCTGCCTTCCAGTCATGAGCTGCCTTCCAGTCCGGAGCTGCCACTAGTCCGGAGTTGTCCCTCTGTCCTGAGCTACCTCTCTGTCCTGAGCTACCTCTCTGTCCTGAGCTACCTCTTTGTCCTGAACTACCTCTCTGTCCTGAGTTGTCTCCTCTATTGTAGAGGGGAGTTGGTGAAGGTTCCTGGACCATGGTCGGGGGCGAGGGTCGCCACTCAAGGGACGCTAAGGAGGTGGACAAAGACAATGGTGGAGTGGTGCCCTCGTCCACCGCCGGAGCCGCCACCGCGGACAGATGCCCACCCAGACCCTCCCCTTGAGTTTTTAGGGGTGCGCCCGGAGTTCGCACCTTGAGGGGGGGGTTCTGTCACGTTCCTGACCTGTTTTCTCTTGTTTTGTATGTGTTTAGTTGGTCAGGACGTGAGCTGGGTGGGAATTCTATGTTGTGTGTCTAGTTTGTCTGTTTCTATGTCAGCCTAGTGTGGGTTCTCAATCAGAGGCAGATGGTAGTCGTTGTCTCTGATTGAGACTCATATATAGGAGGCTTGTTTTGTGTTGGGATTTTGTGGGTGTTTGTTTCCTGTCTCTGTGTTTGTGTTCTGCACCAGATAGGACTGTCTCGACTTTCACATTTGTTGTTTTTGTATTGTTGTAAGTGTTCACCGTTTATGTTCAAATTAAACATGTTGAACACTAACCGCGCTGCATTTTGGTCCTCTCCTTCATCTCAGGAAGAAAGTCGTTACACTATTGCAGTTCGCCACAGGATGTTTTTGTGCTGGTCGAGGGCAGTCAGGTCTGGAGTGAACCAAGGGCTATATCTGTTCTTAGTTCTGCATTTTTTGAACGGAGCATGCTTGTCTAAGATGGTAAGGAAGTTACTTTTAAAGAATGACCAGGCATCCTCAACTGACGGGATGAGGTCAATATCCTTCCAGGATACCCGGGCCAGGTCGATGAGAAAGGCCTGCACGCAGAAGTGTTTTAGGGAGCGTTTGACAGTGATGAGGGGTGGTCGTTTGACAGCGGACCCGTAGCGGATACAGGCAATGAGGCAGTGATCGCTGAGATCCTGATTGAAGACAGCAGAGGTGTATCTGGAGGGAAAGTTGGTCAGGATAATGTCTATTAGGGTGCCCATGTTTACGGATTTAGTGTTGTACCTGGTGGGTTCCTTGATGATTTGTGTGAGATTGAGGGCATCTAGCTTAGATTGTAGGACTGCCGGGGTATTAAGCATATCCCAGTTTAGGTCACCTAACAGAACAAACTCTGAAGCTAGATGGGGGGCGATCAATTCACAGATGGTGTCTAGGGCACAGCTGGGAGCTGAGGGGGGTCGGTAGCAGGCGGCAACAGTGAGAGACTTATTTCTGGAGAGATTCATTTTTTTAATTAGAAGTTCGAACTGTTTGGGCATAGACCTGGAAAGTATGACAGAACTTTGCAGGCTATCTCTGCAGTAGATTGCAACTCCTCCCCCTTTGGCAGTTCTATCTTGACGGAAAGTGTTATAGTTGGGTATGGAAATCTCTGAATTTTTGGTGGCCTTCCTAAGCCAGGATTCAGACACGGCAAGGACATCAGGGTTGGCAGAGTGTGCTAAAGCAGTGAGTAAAACAATCTTAGGGAGGAGGCTTCTGATGTTGACATGCATGAAACCAAGGCTTTTTCGATCACAGAAGTCAACAAATGAGGGTGCCTGGGGACATGCAGGGCCTGGGTTTACCTCCACATCACCCGAGGAACAGAGGAGTAGTAGGATGAGGGTGCGGCTAAAGGCTATCAAAACTGGTCGCCTAGAGCGTTGGGGACAAGGAATAAAAGGAGCAGATTTATGGGCGTGGTAGAATATATTCAGGGCATAATGTGCAGACAGGGGTATGGTGGGGTGCGGGTACAGCGGAGGTAAGCCCAGGCACTGGGTGATGATAAGAGAGGTTGTATCTCTGGACATGCTGGTTATAATGGGTGAGGTCACCGCATGTGTGGGAGGTGGGACAAAGGAGGTATCAGAGGTATTAGGAGTGGAACTACGGGCTCCATTGTGAACTGAAACAATGATAACTAACCCGAACAACAGTATACAAGGCATATTGATATTCGAGAGAGACATATAGTAAGGCATAAAGTTATCGCAGGTCTTGATTGGGAGAGCTAGCTAAAACAACAGGTGAGACAACAGCAGCTAGTCAGCTAACACAACAGCAGGTAAAATGGCGATGACTAGGCAGAGAGGGTCGGATTAACTACACACAGAGCCTGAGTTCGCGGCTGGGGCCGACGGATAAACACAAATAAACAGAATGGAGTACCATGATTAATGGACAGTCCAGCAGGCATCAGCTATGTAGCCAAGTGATCATAGTGTCCAGGGGGGAGCAGTGGATGGAGCAGGGAAGCCGTCACCACGCTAGCACGCAGCGTTTAAAGTTAGTAGCCCGGGGGTGGTCTGCTCAGACGGAGGACGGTTGAGGGCACAGCGGATGGAGTATTCGTCGGCAGACCAGACGTGGTGGTGCGGCGGGGCGCCGTGTCGACAGAGAATCCAAGCCAGATGGCGAAAGAGGTATTGTAGAATTTTGTTTGCTAACTGGTGCTAGCTTCGTGGCAGTGGCGTTAGGGGATAGCTTCGGGACTGGGTGCAAGCTAGCTGTGAGCTAGCTAGCTGCAAGCTGTGAGCTAGCTAGCTGCAAGCTGTGAGCTAGCTAGCTGCTAGCTAGCTGCAAACTAGCTGTGAGGATCAGAAGTAGTGGCTCAGGGATTACGGCAGGAATCCGGCGTTGTTGTGGAGAGACAGTCCGATGCTGGTAGATTGGCGAGTAATATCCAGGCTAAGAACAGGGCTGGTGTCTGTGCAGAAGGTAAAAGTGACTAAATAGCTTGTAGCTGATTAGCTGGTTAGCTACTGGAGGATCTTGAATGTGTTCCAAAGTTAAAAATAATAGCGATTCCGTATCACGTTGGGTGAGGCAGGTTACCGGAAGGTATAATCGAATTAAAAATCTAAAAGAGATAGAAAAGTTTTCGATTTTCGACACACTAAAACATGGACTTCATACACACTAAAACATGGACTTCATACATTCTAAAACATGGACTTCATACACACTAAAACATGGACTTCATACATTCTAAAACATGGACTTCATACACACTAAAACATGGACTTCATACACACTAAAACATGGACTTCATACATTCTAAAACATGGACTTCATACATTCTAAAACATGGACTTCATACACACTAAAACATGGACTTCATACATTCTAAAACATGGACTTCATACACACTAAAACATGGACTTCATACACACTAAAACATGGACTTAATACACACTAAAACATGGACTTCATACATTCTAAAACATGGACTTCATACACACTAAAACATGGACTTCATACACACTAAAACATGGACTTCATACACACTAAAACATGGACTTCGTACACACTAAAACATGGACTTCATACACACTAAAACATGAACTTCATACACACTAAAACATGGACTTCATACACACTAAAACATGGACTTCATACACACTAAAACATGGACTTCATACACACTAAAACATGGACTTCATACACACTAAAACATGGACTTCATACACACTAAAACATGGACTTCATACATTCTAAAACATGGACTTCATACACACTAAAACATGGACTTCATACATTCTAAAACATGGACTTCATACATTCTAAAACATGGACTCCATACATTCTAAAACATGGACTCCATACAGCCTCTAACTTGTATTGAACTGTAATGACTATGTTAGTGACACCAACTGAATCAAAGCCATCAACTTTGACTGTGCATGTGTGGATATGAGTCTGTTTCAAAAGTAATTTCCTGCTGTTTTCCCACACAGGTGATTGTTAGGGCTTACTATGCCTTAACAAGCTGTCAATTGACTCCATTTCCATTGAACCAATGGAAATATTATTCCTCGACAGGAAAACATCTGGTTTAGGGATGTGGGGGAGACTTTGGAGGTTCACTGTTAAAACTGAATACAGATTTGTCTGGCGTACTTCAGAATGGCTTTGGTTCACCATAGAATTAAAGTACTACCATGATATTTGTGTCAATACCTATCTGATCAAGAGATGAATGTGGAGGTTCAGTACAGGACAGAGATTCTCCTGAGCTGTGAATCATAACTGTCTATCTACACCGTCAATGTAGAGATTTACCATATATATAACAGTCTCATTTGAGGTGTGTGTTACCTCTCTGTCTGCAGGGTAACCTTAGAGGGTTCTACGTTGGGGTTCTCCCATTCCACCTGGGGACAGTGCATGAAGTAGCAGAGAGTGTAGAGCGCCTCAGGCTCCCAGTGTACTGGGCTACTCTTCTGGTGGATGGGCGTCCCGTTGCTATGGTTCTTCACATGCAGCGGCTGGAGGTGGTGCATGGCCCGGGAGACCAGGTCACCTGCAGAACACAATGAAAAGAGCGGTGGGGTTACACACACATCCACAATAAAGTCAGGAGCTGGACAATAAGAAGGTCATAGAGAAATGGAGGGAATGTCCTCTTGTTTTCACACGCATGCGTACACACACGCACACAAACGTGTACACATGCACGCTGTCAGGGGAGATAGATAATATAGAGAATATCTAGACCCCATGGTGAAGAGACATAAACACAGACAGACAGACAGACAGACAGACAGACAGACAGACAGACAGACAGACAGACAGACAGACAGACAGACAGACAGACAGACAGACAGACAGACAGACAGGGGTTCATCACCATCCTCTCTAAAGGAGCTTCCGTCGAGTAAAAGCATAGCCACAACTGTTTTTTATGAAATATGAATATTTAGGAACATAATATTCTCCTTGCTATTTCCTCATGCTCTCCATAATCCTCCAGTACTTTTAGGTCATGCGGTTTCACTAAAACTCTCTGCTTAAAAGGATTTCCTCATAAAATGTGAATATTCTCCAGATGCTTCAAATGGCATGGCAAAAACTGTTTTCCACAACATTTTTACTGAGCTGAAAGGGACAGGACATATTGCCTTCAAATGCCTTGCAGACCTGGAAGCCAGACAACGAGACAGCTGGGCCCAACTAGAATCCCACTGAGACACAGTAAAACTGTACATGAGGGTTTTTCAAAAGGCTGCACTATTTATGCTATCTCATAGACACAACGAGTACCAGTACTCACCCTATTTCTACTATATAGAGCAGAAAAGCACATCTTGTCGATATGACACCATTACTATACATTAGAAACATACTGCAGATTGTTCTGCGTCTCTATCATAGCATGACATTCTGAGAGTCCTGGGCCCTATCAGTCCGGACACTTTTGTTAATGTGCATACAACAGAAAAACACATTGTTTATATAACATTATTATGCATCTAACACATCATTTTTTGTTGTTGTATTGTTTGTATATCGTTGTACGTTAAATTTGTGTGACTGTCCTTGTCTATCAGTGTATCAGTGTTTTGTTACTTGTCATGTTTTTGTTTTTTGTGGACCCCAGGAAGAGTAGCTGCTGATGGGGATCCAAATAAACACACATATATATCGTCCTGATATAGGTTGACATGGTGCTAATCTGTCAGTCAAGTAATAGAGTTATAGTGTAATGGCACGTTCCATTGGTTTCACATTCACACATACTGTAGGGGTCTGTTTCACAATCACAACACATTGCATTCAATTAAAGACTAAACAGTGGTATTTAAGAGGGATCTATTTCTCACCAAACTCATTCAGTGGAAACGCAACAGCAAGCAGTCGTACCAATAAAGGGATGAGTCTATGGGGACAGTCATTCAAAGAGACAAATGGTTTGTTTAGCATCATAATTGTGTGGCTTGCCTGTTGTCAAGATTTTGTTTTTGCCTTGACAATGAGAGAAGGGCACATGTGGAAGCATGACTAAAAGGGGGGAATTGGATGCTTGGAATCAACAGTCTATCTTTCAGACAGCAGACCTGGGAGATGTCAGTGCTCGACTGATAAGAGAAACAGTGCAGCATTGTATGGAACAGTATGATGCAATGCAAAGAACAGAGTGGGCTAGTGGATCTGATGAAAACAAACAACAACCACCACACACTGGCAATTCAAATGTATAATTGAGACCCTATAGCCTTGACATGCTAGCAGCACAACCGCACGCACACACACTGCACACCCACACACTACACCCCCCCTACACTAATTGTACCAAAGGGAGTACAATACAGTGTGATGACAGTGTAATAGTGCCCTAATTAAGCAGTGGAATGAGGGGGAGGGGGGACTGAGGCAGGCAGCTCAGCGTGATGGTCTAACATCCGTCCTCATCTCTTATTGATGTTGGCCTGTGACATTTCCTGGAGTTGGGTGGCGGGCAGGCATGCAGGCAGGCAGGCAGGCAGGCAGGCAGGCAGGCAGGCAGGCAGGCAGGCAGGCAGGCAGGCAGGCAGGCAGGCAGGCAGGCAGGCAGGCAGGCAGCCGTAGGGCTGAGGAGTGAGATAACTAACCACAACAAGCCAACAGCAACACTCTCGGCCACAGAACTGTGCCTTTCTCTACACAAAGACAATGAGTTTCTTCTGAAGTACAGAAAACAACCACATATGTTACAGATGGATATATAATAGGCAGGAATAGGAAACGGCTAGCTGTCATGTCCTCTAATAAAAGCTGTCCTGTCACCATGGATACTGGACTGGACAGTACTTTGTGTTAGCCATATATGTAACGGTACTCGTCCTCGTCTGATGACGAGTATGAAAGATCGGACCAATGTGCAGCGTGGTAAGTGTCCATTTTAATGAAAACTAACTGAACACTGAATTACAAAACAAAATGAGAATGACCGAGACTGAAACAGTTCTGTATGGTAAAACACAGACACAGAAAACAACTACCCACAACCCATAGTGGGAAAACAGGCTACCTAAGTATGATTCTCAATCAGAGACAACGATCGACAGCTGCCTCTAATTGAGAACCATACCAGGCCAAACACAGAAATACAAACATAGAAAAACAACATAGAATGCCCACCCCAACTCACGCCCTGACCAAACCAAAATAAAGACATAAAAAAGGAACTAAGGTCAGAACGTGACAATATAGCTCATAATGGTGGCGAGGAAGAAGGAGAGCCATTTAAGAGCTAGTCTACAATGCCATTAGTTTATCAATGGGATTCAAGCTACTGCTAATTTCATCCCACCTAGCTCATTCTTTCCAGCAACAGTGAGCAGGGAAGTAGGAGACAGACTGGTATCATAGCTCTAGTCTTTGGGTATGCATCTTAACTATAATGCCTTTTTAAAGTGTTCAGCAGGGCACCATCCGCTTTGTCTACAGGATCTACATGGTTATCAAAAGGTAATCTCCTAAAACCTGTTCACTGTTGCAATGAGCTGGGTTCTCGTCTAGTTCTGTTTCTCAGGAGTACAATCACACCGTTTATATTTACAAGGGGAATTTAGAAGTGTTGACACCTTGGGGGTGAGTTACCAGCTATTCAGTGCACACATAACAGCCAAGCGTTCATTAGAGCGTGATGTGTAATGACTGTTTAATGGGGTAGAAGCTGAGTACATCTCACAGGAGCCATGACCCAACATTTACCAGTAGACAGAAAGTAGAAGCGGTATTAGAAATGTTTTGTACACAACTTCTTATCATATTTGGTCGTTGCAGTTGGAGAATGTGTAGTGTAGTGCACAGAATTGTGCAGGTGAAGTCAGAGCTATTTGGACTTTGATATGCTGCCAATCAGCCATGATAGTGTTTAATTATGAGTGGCCTGTGTAGGTCCAGGACGTTTCTCTCCAAGGCTGACAGAAGCATAGGAACATAGCAGGTTAAACTGTTTAAAAAATGTATTGCCTATGTTTATTATCAATAAATAAATGTAAAATGTGTGTGCGTGTGTGGTGTGTGGTGTGTGGTGTGTGTGTGTGTGTGTGTGTGTGTGTGTGTGTGTGTGTGTGTGTGTGTGTGTGTGTGTGTGTGTGTGTGTGTGTGTGTGTGTGTGTGCGTGCGTGTGCGTGTGCGTGCGTGTGCGTGTGCGTGTGTGTTTTATGATACAGGGAGATCTGTGGAGATGATAAGATCTGTGTTCAGATTTGAGTCCTGATCCAAATTGATTCTGGTTCAAAATCAACTAACCACCTCATTTGTTCCTAAACATCAGACAATGGGCTCCAATAAGGACCCCACATTATATGAACATAAAACAGTTTTTCTGGTGGTGTAGAAAGCAATCACGGAGGTCATCATTTTGACATTATTTCCTGAGGTACTTTTCCCCTAGTGGTTGCTTCTACAGATTTCCATATGAAAATAACCTGTGCTGAGTATATGATATCCTCAGCTGTCTGCTATTGACATTTCCAAGAATAGGATGAGGCCATTGTTGTTAAATGTACATAATTACATGATCAATTTCTCTCTACTTCAGAGGAAGATTTTACCTAATTTAATCTCTGACTGACTGATGATGATTCTCTGAGGTATTGTTGAAACATGTCAGAGATGACAGCTCGTTTTGTGAGGACTTTGACAGACTGCCGTTTCAAATATGCCTATATGGCATTTAACACAAAATAAATGACACAACTAACAGGGCAGAAAAATCGATAACTCTAAAATGGACATCTAAATGCCATTGGAAAAACACTATACCTAGAATATGCAAATCTCTAAATTTAACTTTGCCAGATTTTTTATCATCTGTCTTTATCCTCTCCCTCTCCCGCCATGACAGTCTGATAGCTCGTCCATTGTTGACGTTTCTGCTTTTCTCCATAATTCATTCTGCAGTTTGAACTTTGCACATATGCTTTCACGTCATCCGATCTATTTACAAGATAAACTTCCTGCGTTGATATTACCTTTGGAAATAAGCTCGAGAGGCATCGAGAGGTATCCTTGGCCGCTACAGCTGTGTCACTGTATTTGCAGTGTCAACACAGTTGAATGAGTCCCAGAGTGACCCCATAAATATTCCATGTACAGAGCGCTGATGATGTAACTTAGCGCTCTGTATGCCTGGGACTCCATTTTGATCCAGATTAGAATTGGATCAGTGTTTATTCTGACGATAAGTGTTGACGCTGGACACACAGGGTGCTTTGGGTCGCTCATCGTGTCAGATGCAATAACATTGGCCAAATATCGACATAACATCTGAAAGAGACAGCATTAGAGACCTCACATCTGAAAGAGACAGCATTAGAGACCTCACATCTGAAAGAGACAGCATCAGAGACCTCACGCCTGAAAGAGACAGCATTAGAGACCTCACGTCTGAAAGAGACAGCATTAGAGACCTCACATCTGAAAGAGACAGCATTAGAGACCCCACGTCTGAATGAGACAGCATTAGAGACCTCACGTCTGAAAGAGACAGCATTAGAGACCTTACGTCTGAAAGAGACAGCATTAGAGACCTCACATCTGAAAGAGACAGCATCAGAGACCTCACGCCTGAAAGAGACAGCATTAGAGACCTCACATCTGAATGAGACAGCATTAGAGACCTCACGTCTGAATGAGACAGCATTAGAGACCTCACGTCTGACAGAGACAGCATTAGAGACCTCACGTCTGAATGAGACATCAGGAAAGACCTCACGTCTGAATGAGACAGCATTAGAGACCTCACGTCTGAAAGAGACAGCATTAGAGACCTCACATCTGAAAGAGACAGCATCAGAGACCTCACGCCTGAAAGAGACAGCATTAGAGACCTCACATCTGAATGAGACAGCATTAGAGACCTCACGTCTGACAGAGACAGCATTAGAGACCTCACGTCTGAATGAGACATCAGGAAAGACCTCACGTCTGAATGAGACAGCATTAGAGACCTCACGTCTGAAAGAGACAGCATTAGAGACCTCACGTCTGAATGAGACAGCATTAGAGACCTCACGTCTGAATGAGACAGCATTAGAGACCTCACGTCTGAAAGAGACAGCATTAGAGACCTCACGTCTGAATGAGACAGCATTAGAGACCTCACGTCTGAATGAGACATCAGGAAAGACCTCACGTCTGAATGAGACAGCATTAGAGACCTCACGTCTGAATGAGACAGCATTAGAGACCTCACGTCTGAAAGAGACAGCATTAGAGACCTCACGTCTGAAAGAGACAGCATTAGAGACCTCACGTCTGAAAGAGACAGCATTAGAAGACCTCACGTCTGAAAGAGACAGCATTAGAGACCTCACGTCTGAATGAGACTTCAGGAAAGACCTCACGTCTGAAAGACACAGCATCAGAGACCTCACATCTGAATGAGACAGCATTAGAGACCTCACGTCTGAATGAGACATCAGGAAAGACCTCACGTCTGAAAGAGACAGCATCAGAGACCTCACATCTGAATGAGACAGCATTAGAGACCTCACGTCTGAAAGAGACAGCATTAGAGACCTCACGTCTGAAAGAGACAGCATTAGAGACCTCACGTCTGAAAGAGACAGCATTAGAGACCTCACGTCTGAAAGAGACATCTTTAAAGCCTTTCTGTGTTGCTACATGTGTTCTTAGAATGACATTGCTCTGTGTATCTACACTGACTAGACTAGAGGTTTCAGCACTTCTGGACATCACAGGTCGTTTCTTGGTTAGTCAGCTGAAATGAGCTGAGGACACAAACTCAACCACACTCCCAGACTGAACTGGGTGTCTCTTCAAATGAAGGGCACACTCACTCACCAAAAAATGGCCTTAACGGACTACAGTTTATCGAAATGCCATTGGAAGAGATACAGTACTGTGTATGGCCCTAAGAGCATTATACAAGAGCTCAACATATTCTCAAGTGGAAGAGGTTTTCACAAAAACATACATGTACAGTGCATTCTGAAAGTATTTAGACCCCTTCCCCTTTTCCACATTTTGTTACGTTACAGTCTTATGCTAAAATGAATTTACTTTTTTTTTTTTATCATCAATCTACAAACAATACCCCGTAATGACAAAGCAAAAACAGGTTTTCAGACATGTTTGCAAATGTATTATAAATAAAAAACAGAAATACCTTATTTACGTAAGTATTCAGACCCTTTGCTATGAGACTCAAAATTGAGCTCAGGTTCATCCTGTTTCCATTGATCATCCTTGAGATGTTTCTACAACTTGATTGGAGTACACCTGTAATAAATTCAGTTGATTGGACATGATTTGGAAAGGTACACACCTGTCTACATAAGGTCCCACAGTTGACAGTGCATGTCAAAGCAAAAACCAAGCCATGAGGTCGAAGGAATCGTCCGTAGAGCTCAGAGACAGAATTGTGTCGAGGCACAGATCTGGGGAAGGGTATCAAAACATTTCTGCAGCATTGAAGGTCTCCAAGAACACAGTGGCCTCCTACCATTCTTAAATGGAAGGAGTTTGGAACCACCAAGACTCATCCTAGAGCTGGCCGCCTGCCCAAACTGAGAAATCGGGGGAGGGAGGGAGGTGACCAAGAACCCGATGGTCAGTCTGACAGAGCTCCAGAGTTCCTCTGTGGAGAGGGGAGAACCTTCCAGAAGGACAACCATCTCTCCAGCACTCTACCAATCAGGCCTTTATGGTAGAGTGGCCAGACGGAAGCCACTCCTCGGTAAAAGGCACATGACAGCCCGCTTGGAGTTTGCCAAAAGGCACCTAAAGGACTCTCCGACCATGAGAAACAAGATTTTCTGTATGCCAAGCGTCACGTCTGAAGGAAACCTGGCACGATACCTACGGTGAAGCATAGTGGTGGCAGCATCATGCTGTGGGGATGTTTTTCAGCGGCGGGGACTGGGAGACTAGTCAGAAAAACGGAGCAAAGTACAAAGAGATCCTTGATGAAAACAACGACCCTTAGCACACAGCCAAGACAACGCAGGAGTGGCTTCGGGACAAGTCTCTGAAGGTCTTTGAGTGGCCCAGCCAAAGCCCAGACTTGAACCCGATGGAACATCTCTGGAGAAACCTGAAAATAGCTGTGCACTGACGCTCCCCATCCAACCTGACAGAGCTTGAGAGGATCTGCAGAGAATGGGAGAAACTCCCCAAATACAGGTGTGCCAAGCTTGTAGCGTCATACCCAAGAAGACTTGAGGCTGTAATCACTGCCAAAGGTGCTTCAACATATTAGTGAGTATAGGGTCTGAATACTTATGTATATGTGATATTTCAGTTTTTTTTAAATACATTTGCAAAAAAAAAATGCTTTTGCTTTGTCATTATGGGGCATTGTATGTAGATTGATGAGGGGGAAAAACAATTTAATCCATTTTAGAATAAGGCTGTAATGTAACAAAATGTGGAAAAAGTCAAGGGGTCTGAATACTTTCCGAATGCACTGTATATTAATTTACCAGGTTTCTTGCAAGGATCTGGGGAACAGTTGCAGTAGTTGTTCCACTTTCAACAGATGACAACATGGGGAAAGAAGACAGATGTCTCATAGTGATCCTTGAACTCCCTGAAAGGCTGTAGGTGAAATAGAATACCTCTCTGCCATCCTAATCCTTAAAGCATATGTAAATCTATTCCTAGAAATGTATTGACCATTCAAATGCCTACGGTACTTAAATTGTTTGAATAATGGATAGATTTGGAATTCTCTGCCATTGACCTCGTTATCTGGACTTCTGGGGTACATGTTCATCTTAGAAGGCAAATCATATGGATGCTTCAGGAGAAATTACTCTGTTGGGGTAAAAAAGAGACCTGAGTGGGCTTACTCTAACGCACGCACGCACGCACGCACGCACGCACGCACGCACGCACGCACGCACGCACACACACACACACACACAATGTACAAAGGCATTGTAAAAACCCAATATGTGTGTCAGTGTACAATATATACTGTATGTCTGTCTAAGTATACTCACTGAGTTCTGAGATGCTGCCCACCCGTGTGGCTAGCAGGCACTGCTCTATGGAGCGCAGCTCCGACTGACTGTAGGAGTGGCCCTCCCCACTTTTCCCTGACCGCTGCTGGTCCCGATGCAGAGTCAGGCTCTCTGGTAGGCTGAGCACACCTGCAGTAGGGAAAGTGGCAGAGGGGGGAGATAGAGAGAAAGGAGGTTGAGAGGGAGGAAGAGGAGAGAAAAGAGACAGGTGGTTAAGAACAAACCAATGTGTAAACACAGTAGTCAGACTCACGATGGACCCAGACTCACTGGATAACAAAAGGTCAAATAAGTGAAAAGTTACAATAATCATAATACAGCATGAGTTGGTTCTTTTTAAGTAAGGAGAAGTGACTTTTCCATTGCAGGAAAGCTTTATGTTCATTAGATATGTTGGTTTGTATTGCACTGCAACAGGTGAATGGTTTGTCCCTAAAGCTCATTGTCAGCCATCTTCGTAGAGGGGACATTGAGGAGTATACTGTATTGTGTTTCTGTCTACACAAGCAATCACTGTGTGTGAGGAACAACGCCTGGCAGTCTTTGTCGCTGAACTAGGGTGTAATCGTTTGCTGTTTACAAGTTGAGGCATTGGAACAGGGAGAGGATACTTCATCCCCTCAATTTCAGAAATGTCCCCTTGGACTGCCTGTGTTTCATAGAGTATTATTGCTTAGAGGAAAAAACGAATATATATATATATATATATATGATTTGTGATGATATATATATGATTAGTGCCGCCTTTCCAGTGTTTTCGTGACATTGATTAAACTCTACCTGTTGCTGAATGTATTAGTGGGGCAAAAAAGTATTTAGTCAGCCACCAATTGTGCAAGTTCTCCCACTTAAAAAGATGAGAGAGGCCTGTAATTTTCATCATAGGTACACTTCAACAATGACAGACAAAATGAGAAAAAAAAATCCAGAAAATCACATTGTAGGATTTTTAATTAATTAATTTGCAAATTATGGTGGAAAATAAGTATTTGGTCACCTACAAACAAGCAAGATTTCTGGCTCTCACAGATCAGTAACTTCTTCTTTAAGAGGCTCCTCTGTCCTCCACTCGTTACCTGTATTAATGGCACCTGTTTGAACTTGTTATCAGTATAAAAGACACCTGTCCACAACCTCAAACAGTCACACTCCAAACTCCACTATTGCCAAGACCAAAGAGCTGTCAAGGGACACCAGAAACAAAATTGTAGACCTGCACCAGGCTGGGAAGACTGAATCTGCAATAGGTAAGCAGCTTGGTTTGAAGAAATCAACTGTGGGAGCAATTATTAGGAAATGGAAGACATACAAGACCACTGATAATCTCCCTCGATCTGGGGCTCCACGCAAGATCTCACCCCGTGGGGTCAAAATGATCACAAGAACGGTGAGCAAAAATCCCAGAACCACACGGGGGGACCTAGTGAATGACCTGCAGAGAGCTGGGACCAAAGTAACAAAGTCTACCATCAGTAACACACTACGCCGCCAGGGACTCAAATCCTGCAGTGCCAGACGTGTCCCCCTGCTTAAGCCAGTACATGTCCAGGCCCGTCTGAAGTTTGCTAGAGAGCATTTGGATGATCCAGAAGAAGATTGGGAGAATGTCATATGGTCAGATGAAGCCAAAATATAACTTTTTGGTAAAAACTCAACTCATCGTGTTTGGAGGACAAAGAATGCTGAGTTGCATCCAAAGAACACCATACCTACTGTGAAGCATGGGGGTGGAAACATCATGCTTTGGGGCTGTTTTTCTGCAAAGGGACCAGGACGACTGATCCGTGTAAAGGAAAGAATGAATGGGGCCATGTATCGTGAGATTTTGAGTGAAAACCTCCTTCCATCAGCAAGGGCATTGAAGATGAAACGTGGCTGGGTCTTTCAGCATGACAATGATCCCAAACACACCGCCCGGGCAACGAAGGAGTGGCTTCGTAAGAAGCATTTCAAGGTCCTGGAGTGGCCTAGCCAGTCTCCAGATCTCAACCCCATAGAAAATCTTTGGAGGGAGTTGAAAGTCCGTGTTGCCCAGCAACAGCCACAAAACATCACTGCTCTAGAGGAGATCTGCATGGAGGAATGGGCCAAAATACCAGCAACAGTGTGTGAAAACCTTGTGAAGACTTACAGAAAACGTTTGACCTCTGTCATTGCCAACAAAGGGTATATAACAAAGTATTGAGAAACTTTTGTTATTGACCAAATACTTATTTTCCACCATAATTTGCAAATAAATTCATTAAAAATCCTACAATGTGATTTCCTGGAATTTTTTTTCTAATTTTGTCTGTCATAGTTGAAGTGTACCTATGGTGAAAATTACAGGCCTCTCTCATCTTTTTAAGTGGGAGAACTTGCACAATTGGTGGCTGACTAAATACTTTTTTGCCCCACTGTATGCCCAAACATCTGCTATTATATACATGTAAGAGCTCTGTATTATTTTTAGTTAATGAATTGTATGGCTGTTGGTTAAATGCTGATTAATTTATGAATGCCATGCTACTTTGATGTATTTTAGAGGTAAATACAACTCATAAATACAAGTGAGTTGGGTAGGACCCAAGCCAGGTAGCAGTGTTACCAACTGGTATTTATGCCAGTCTGTTTTAGGAAGGGGGTAGACTGCTGCTGATAGTTACCTGCCTGTCTCCGTACTCACGTTTCAATACGAGATGCTTGTTGTGAGCTAAATAGCTGTAGTCCACTGTTGCTAAACAGTTGAATAATCTAGCCTTTCTTGTTTTTGTCGATCCATTATGTATATTCAATTCGACTGCCATCTCCCTTGGCAGTGAGACACCTTACTTTATTATCACATGATTCCACACCTACTTATTGTGTTATTTTATTCAGATTTAAACCATCAGGTGGCCATGTTAAATTCTAGTTCCTCATTTCAAATATGGCTATTTAGCTCTGCAGAAATGAGGGTATGTGCTCATATTTGTATGCTGTACCTATCCCTCTTCAGTTTGGCTCAGATGGAGTGTTCTACCTAAACTAATATCATGGAGGCAGTTTCATCATAGCTGCAGCCACAAATTACATTAGTCATTCTCTCCTGCTCAGGGGATGACGAGGCAGATTGCTTTCCTTCCCATTTCCTATTCTTCCACAGCAGCGCAGTGCTGCTGCCGCTTCCCACGACTCACGCCTGCGGTGTGTCAAATTACAAAATGGCTATAACCAATGGCCCTATACTCCCTAGGGAAAAGGGAAAGTAGCTTTGGTTTGAACACTTCCTCCTCAATATGCAGCTAATTTAATTGACTTGCTGCCTGGCCTTGCAGTTTACACTATTCATCAGTCTCTAAGGAAAAAAATGGCTTCAAGGGAATTTAGTAATCCTCCTCTGACCAATTACACATGACTAGACTAATTTGTTACACATAGAATAGAGACCTCAGCTAATTTCTGATTCCAAACATATTTTTCTATTTTTTTCTCCTCCAGGGTGACGATGGTCAGACTATTGACAGTAATGAAAGTCAGTCACCATGGAGACGGAGAGCCAGTGGGGGGTGACTGGTTGCCGTGACGCAGGGATAACAGGTGTTGTGTGGTGTAGAGCCACAGCGCACTGCTCAGTGTTCATCACCCCTCCCATTATACACCTCAGTTAGGTACACTACGGGGGACCACGTACAAACACATGTCCCTCTAACAAAGGACATGAGACCCAACCATCTGCTTCAGTAGGATAGGGTCAGATGTCTGATACAGCACCAGCCAAACCTAACGTACAGTATCAACCAATGCCTTGGTGGAAGACTTTTACAGGTAGGTAGCCTAGTCCCAGATCTGTTTGTGCAATACATGACAATGACTGTAGGTGTTGGCAAGACAGCAGATCCGGGACCACAGACCAGGCTACCTCAATCAAATCAAATTACATTTTCTTGGTCACATACACATATTCAGCAAGCACATAGGCACAATATGGATTTCTCTGAAACACCTTCTTTATTATCTTGCCAGCTCACAGAGCAACGCTACAGGAAATCCAGCTTTAAGCACTTAAAGCAGCGGGGAGCTGTCCTGGCATCTCTCCCCTCCCCTGCCACCACTTTCACACCATTATACAGCTAGCTAAATGTGTTCCTCAACCTTTGATGTGCAGTGATTTAGCAAAACACCCATCATTTTTGTGGGGAACGTTATAACAGCCACATTATTCTGGAGGTAAATATCGAGCATCATGCCATAGTCAAAGATAGAAAAGGCGACATCAGGAGGACTCTATGAGGGGGATGCTATGAGTTACAAAAACACTGAAGTGTCACCTTGATTTCCCATAAGGTAGGCTGGGCTGGCTGGCAGCAGAGGCACCCTCTTGCCAGTTGCCACAGAGGCCCTCAACATGCAGGCCATGACCTGAACATCCACTTAGTCCATGGGTGCCAGTCCTGTGTGTGACCTGAGACAGGAGGGAAGAAGAGAAGGAGGATGGAGAGAAGAGGCTCATACTGATGGGCGAGGTAAGACTCCTTCCTGTTCTCTCTTGGCTCCCCCGGTCATCTCTCCATCCCTTGGCCATCCTTCAGTCAGACCAACACAGTTCTGTTGGAGCTGGACAGGCTTTACGTGGAAGATCACTGAAAAGTCAGGATTTCCAAGGGGTGCCAGAGAGTTGTTTACTATGAAACTTGGCCAAAGTAAAGACCCGTATCAAGACCCTGAAGAAAAAAATGGGTTCACTCACAGTTTTCGAGCCTGTAATTTTGCCAATGTCCTCAAAATGTATTAATTGATTTATAAATGAGAGTATGTGCTTGAAAAACACCTTGCAAGTTTGCACTTTAGCTTTTGGCTTTAACTTTCCCAGTCCTTGACCTTACTGTGACGCAGGGTGCAGAATCATGCAGTGATGGTGCAAGACCAGCTGACAGTGAAGTGCAGGCTGCTCACAGGCTTGGCTGGGGCAAGGTGACTCACTGTGTTCTAATGCAAGCCAGTGAAGCCACTGCCCTCAGGGAAGAACTGCTTGAGTTCAAATCAAATCACATTTTATTGGTCACATACACATATTTAGCAGATGTTATTTCGGGTGTAGTGAAATGCTTGTATTCCTAGCACCAACAGTGCAGTAGTATCTAACAATTCACAACAATACACAAATCTAAAAGTAAAATAATGGTATGAAGAAATATATAAATATTAGGACGAGCAATGTCGGAGTGGCATTGACTAAAATACAGTAGAATAGAATACAGTATATACAAATGAGATGAGTAAAGCAGTATGTAAACATTAATAAAGTGACTAGTGTTCCATTATTAAAGTGACCAGTGATTCCATGTCTATGTATATAGGGCAGGGTTGAGTAACCGGGTGGTAGCCGGCTAGTGATTGCTATTTAACAGTCTGAAGGCCTTGAGATAGAAGCTGTTTTTCAGTCTCTCGGTCCCAGCTTAATGCACCTGTACTGACCTCACCCTCTGGATGGTAGCGGGGTGAATAGGCAGTGGTTCAGGTGGTTGTTGTCCTTGATGATCTTTTTGGCCTTCCTGTGACATCGGGTACTGTAGGTGTCCTGGAGGGCAGGCAGTGTGCCCCCGGTGATGCGTTGGGCAGTTGCGGGCGGTGCAGTTGCCGCACCAAGCTGTGATACAGCCCGACAGGATGCTCTCAATGGTGCATCTGTAAAAGTTTGTGAGGGTCTTAGGGGCCTAGCCAAATTTCTTCAGCCTCCTGAGGTTGAAGGGGCGCTGTTGCGCCTTCTTCACCCCACTGTCCACAATCAGCTCCTTCGTTTTGTTGACATTGAGGGAGAGGTTATTTTCCTGGCACCACTCCGCCACGGCCCTCACCTCCTCCCTGTAGGCTGTCTCGTCATTGTTGGTAATCAGGCCTGCTATGTTTGTGTCATCTGCAAACTTGATGATTGAATTGGCGGTGTGCGTGGCCACGCAGTCATGGGTGAACAGGGAGTACAGGAGGGGGCTAAGTACGCACCCTTGTGGGGCCCCAGTGTTGAGGATCAGTGAAGTGGAGGTGTTGTTTCCCACCTTCACCACCTGGCACCTGGGGGCGACCTGTCAGGAAGTCCAGGACCCAGTTGCACAGGGCGGGGTTCAGACCCAGGGCCCCGAGCTTGATGATGAGCTTGAAGGGTACTATGGTGTTGAGCTGTAGTCAAGCTGTAGTCAATGAACAGCATTCTTACACAGGTATTCCTCATGTCCAGGTGGGATAGGGCAGTGTGCAGCGCAATGGCGATTGTATCGTCTGTTGATCCATTGGGCCGGTAAGCAAATTTAAGTGGGTCTAGGGTGTCAGGTAAGATAAAGGTGATATGGTCCTTAACTAGCCTCTCAAAGCACTTCATGATGACAGAAGTGAGTGCTACGGGGCGATAGTAATTTAGTTAGGTTACCTTTTCTTTCTTGGGTACATGAACAATGGTGGCCATCTTGAAGCATGTGGGGAAAGCAGACTGGGATAGGGAGAGATTGAATATGTCCATAAACACTCCAGTCAGCTGCTCTGTGCATGCTCTGAGGACTCGGCTAGAGATGACATGTGGGCCATCAGCCTTGCGAGGGTTAACACGCTTAAATTTCTTACTCACGTCGGCCAACGAGAACGAGAGCCCACAGTTCTTGGGAGGGTGCCGCGTCGATGGCACTGTGTTATCCTCAAAGCGGGTGAAGAAGGTGTTTAGCTTGTCTGGGAGCAAGACATTCTTACACACACTCCAGCCACAACCAAAGTACAGTAACCACTCTCTCTGTGCGTGACAAAAAAGCCAAGCCTGGACTCCTCTCCTGATTATGTCCCTGTCACTGTGCTGTGGTTCAAACCTGGCAATATTCAGCCACCAGAGATTAGATTATTAATTTAGATGATGAAATTATTTTCTGATGTTGTTGTTATCAAAAATGCATGTGACAGAATAAATGTTTTTGCAATGACAGAGGCCTGTCTGACATATGGTGGCAGTGGTGGGATCCAGTAGCCATTGTGTCTTTTGAATAATACATTTCAGACTTTGAATCTATTTAACTACCTGGGCTAAGTGACAGCTAGTGCTATTCAGTCATGAGGTTTAAATGCAAGAGAGAAAGAGAGAATGAGAGAAAGAGAGAAAGAGAGAGAGAGAGAGAGAGAGAGAGAGAGAGAGAGAGAGAGAGAGATAGAAAAAGAGAGAAGGAGAGAGAGAAGGAGAGAGAGAGCGAGAGAGAGAGATCCTCCAGGCAAGCCACTCATCACTGAATGATGACTAATTGGTTGTATACAGGAGGAGCCCCCCATTCAGATCTCTCTCTATAATGAATGCTTAGTACTCAATAATAGGGTCGTTCTAAAGTGGACAGTGTCATACAGCCTCAAAGAAAAGACCTGGGACATTAAAAGCAATGGTTTGGAACACTGACTCCATTCTACTGCCACAGGGAGAACATAGTAGTTACAGTTATTTTACATGTAAAAAAAACAATTACTGTTTACTTTGCTGTTGAAACATTGATTATCAAATAACTGCTTTACTTATAAATGTTGACATATGAGCACACAAATCCATCTGAGCTACTATTTAGGCCTATTAGAGGAGCTATGTAGGGAGAAAAGAGGGAACAAAGCAGGGTTACTATAGACTGTCTATCTCTGCCACCCCCTGTCTGTAGGGCTGAATGCCTAGCATGCAGGACCAGCCCTGCTTGGAGAGGCAGGCTCTGCCTCTCTGACTTCCCCAGGCTTGACTGTAGGAGTTGTGACCTCGATGTGGCTTTACCCTGCACTTAAATCTATTTTCGAGGGACGCACTAGAGCCTGGTTCTTCCCCAGAAAACTCTGCAGCTCCATGGGACTAGTTTCCCTGGGTTTCTCACAGAGCAGGGACGACACTGAAATATAGCAGTCCGTCTGTCTGCTAAGTCACTCTGTCCTCTGTGTACTGTATTCACTGTTCTAGGGGATTTAGAGATGAATAATACAACTTAGACCAGAGGCATGTGACTTGTATCAAATAAGAAAAGAGAAAAAGAAATGTCTGTATGTAAAAACAAGAATATGGTAGAGAGAAAGATAGAGAAAAGAGATAAGGAAAAAGAGAGAGAGAGTCTTTCCTATTGTACCTTTCTTTCTTTGCAGAGTGTACTGCACCATGTACTGTACCAGGTGTGCCTGTAAGGGGTTAACCCTGATACTGCACATAGTCTTTTGAGGGAGCTGGCTCACTCTGGGCTCTGACATCCCCCTGCCAGACCAGATGGTGGCCATATGTATACAGAGAGAGGAATCAGACATGATGGAGCTAGCCTGAGAAACAGTGATGCAGAAATGCAGAGAGAGAAGAGAGAATATAACATACGGTACATTGTATAACAGCTTTATTTCCTCGTATGCATTGACATTTATAGGCCAATTTTCAGTGGTACAAATACAACTGTGAGTGAAATGTCTAGAGTTGTATGTGAGTTAGATGAGAGGCGGAGTACACATGCCTGGGATGACTGTACAAGTGCTTGAGTATGGGCTTGGTCTGGGATACCCAGCAACCACAGTACGGTCTAAGACGGCCACCGACCACAAGTCTTTAATGGGTTAGTACTGTATAGCAGCCACAGAGACGTGTTGGAAGTTGGAGGCTACAACCACTCTGAAGTGAGATCACACAGGACCTGGGAGAAAAGACCAACACATGCACATGTATGCTTCTATTAGTATTATAAACTGGATGGTTCGGGCCCTGAATGCTGATTGTCCGAAATCTGTGGTATATCAGACCGTATACAACGGGTATGACAACACATTTATTTGTACTGCTCTAATTATGTTGGTAACCAGTTTATAATAGTAATAAGGCACCTTGGGGGTTTGTGGTATATGGCCAATATACCACGGCTAAGGGCTGTATCCAGGCACTCCACATTGCGTTGTGCGTAAGAACAGCCCGTACCGTGGTATATTGGCCAAATACCACAACCACTCGGGGCTTATTGCTTATATAGAACATGGTCTGGGGAGAGAGCATGTCAACATGCTATCAGACAGACACATATTGTAAACACGCACATACAGTACATACACATGCACACATAAGCACACACATACTTACATGCAAGAACACACACATGTATGCACACACAAATGCATGCGCACGACACACGCATCCATGCAAGCACACACACAAAGAAACATACAATACGACAGAGACATAAATATGCCTCAAACGATGCATCGCTGTAGTCTATACGTCCCAGTACAAGGACAAGATTTTGTAGTTCTCTTACAATAACACGTATATCAGATATAAACTTCCATTTAGATCTCACACAAACACACGCAAAGGCAACTATCTACACATGCACAAACACACATCAACAAAACCTAATCAATTCCATCTGTCAAGCATTCAACGCTTTCTGCCTCTTTGAACCTTGTTTCAGTGGAGGTGTGGGTTTCCTCTTGGAGAGAACCATGTGGATCCTTTGAACACGTTTGCAAGCAGATACAATTTCATTTTTTAATGATTTTTTATATATTTTTAAACAATACAAAACATACACATACAAACAACAACATACAGACGCTTACAAACATCCACAACATCACCCCTGCCAAGACCCACCTGCTCACACCCCCATCTCCACCGCCCGCATCACTCTCTGCCACATGGCCTCAAACTGCACCATTTTGTTTCTCATCGTCCCCCACACACTTTCAACATATAGACAGTAAAGCATTTGCAACCCGTTTCACGAAGCTAGGAGTATGTCGGACATCACTACTTCACAGGAGAGGCATTTGAATAAAAAATATATATATATCAAAATGTGTTTTTTGTCAGAAATGCTTCTGGAACATGTGAACTTTCTTGTGCCTCAATAACAAACTTGTATGCCATCTGTAAATACCAATACAATTGTTAAATTAAGAGCCTAGTCGGTTTAGCCACAGAAAAATACAGGAACCTTCCCACTAGCCATGATTGGTTGAGATAATGTATGGGCTGGACGGGCCGAGAGAGGAGATCGGATTGGTCTCCCATGTAGCATGTTTCCGTCTATAACATGAGCTGCTCAGTATGCGTGGAAAATCCTTTCTACCGAGGCTTTTTTTGAAAGATATCATGAAGAACTGAAAAAGTGTTGTATTGCTGCCTTGAAGTTAATAGCGCTATCAACAAAGATCAGCGGGAAAAGTTGTGATGGACTACTTTCTGGAGGATGATCATGCCATGCTGACTCTCTCTGACTCTGAAAATGAATCAGACAAATGAATGACTTACGTAAAAATCACTGTCATCAGAAGAAACGGTGATCAATAGTGCTGTTGTCACGCAAGAAGTTGACCGAGTTTTGAAATCAGTGGAATGCCTGGTGTAAGCAGACAGATGATTCCCAAATTTGGAATTTCTTGATATGAAACTTGTAAGTATTTGCAAATATCTACATTGGTCAGTCCAAAATTGCTTTTTATTCTGTCATGGAAATACATTGATTTCCAAGTCATTTACAGTTTCTATGCCTCAAGTTTGCCATGTAAACCAATTTATCTGTGAATTCTGAAAAGCTATCTATCTATCTAGGATCTAGGATTGTTCCTTAGTGTTGTGTGTTTTATGGAGTGGTATTGGTTCTTGTAAAATAAGTAAAATTTTCTTCCACAGTGTTGTACTGTTCTTAACTATGAAGTTTTTAATGTTCTTAGCTTCATCATTTGAAAATAGACATGTATGGACCTTACTTTGTGCACAGGGGCATTGTCATGCTGAAACAGGAAAGGGCCTTCCCCAAACTGTTGCCACAAATTTGGAAGCACAGAATTGTCTAGAATTAAAAGCAGCTCCAGACCATTATTCCTCCTCCACCAAACTTCACAGTTGGCACTATGCATTCGGGCAGGTAGCGTTCTCCTGGCATCCGCCAAATCCAGATTCGTCCGTCGGACTGCCAGATTGTGAAGCGTGATTCATCCGTCCAGAGAATGCGTTTCCGCTGCTCCAGAGTCCAATCGTGGCAAGCTTTACACCACTCCAGCCAACGCTTGGCATTGCGCATGGTGATCTTAGGCTTGTGTGCGGCTGTTCGAACCATGGGAACCCTTTTCATGAATCTCCCGACAAACAGTTCTTGTTCTGACGTTGCTTCCTATGATGGTGAAAGTCACTGAGCTCTTCAGTAAGGCCATTCTACTGCTAATGTTTGTCTATGGAAATTGCATGGCTGTGTGCTTGATTTTATAGCCGATTCCACTAATTGAAGGGGTGTCCACATACTTCTGTATATATAGTGCATATAGAGTGTGTGAGCATGTGGGCTGAGCAGACATTTAACAGAGAATACACAAAAGTCACAAAGCAAATAACTTCTTTGTACTTTGAGGTGCTATGCCTTTTAGGGCTTTTAAACTCCAACTCCTCTCCTGATGTACCAAAAAGCCTGTGGATTATGTCTTTGTACATACATTGGAGAAAGTCTGCCATTTAAGTATTGTGGTCAGTTTGTATTACCTTGTAAATTAAATGAAAATATAGTGGCTGGTGGGGGTCTACTTGGGGAGAGTGGGTCCACCGAGAGACTGAAGTGAAATGAGTGGAGGCCCCACACACATCTCAGAGAAGTGTCTGATGCCCTCCCAGTCTCCCTGTCCCAGTCCCTCGGATAGAGCCCCTCTCCCCTCTTACCAATAACCACCATTATATCTTAGCTATACTGACAAAAAAGGAATAATAAGGATTCAACATCTTCTCCTAATCTGTCCAGAACTAAGAACTACATTGTACTATATTGTACCATCTCTACCTCCCCCTTCCTGTTTTCTCCCCCCTTCACCCCACCCAAGATAAGCTTGTCCCAACCTCCCATACTTGCCCACCCAAGCTAAGCTTGTCCCTACCACCCATCCTTGCCCATCCTTTCCCACCCAGGCTAAGCTTGTCCCTACCTCCCATCCTTTCCCAACCTTACCCACCCAAGTAAAGCTTGTCCCAACCTCCCATCTTTTCCCACCCTCCCTAACTCTCAGACACCCTTACACCCATCGATTTACTAATCCATTCTCATTCATTCCCGCCCAACATAAACCCTATGCATCCACACACTGCTTTTCTCCATTACATCACCAGATTCCTGCCGTAAGCTCTGGACCATTACTCCAGATCATCGCAGCTAGGTAGCTGCTACCGAGTGGCCTAGCCCCGAAGCTAGCCTTGAGCCAGGCTCATCTCCCGGCCTGCTCAGTGGACCCTATGATCACTCGGCTACACAGCTGATGCCTCCCGAACTCTTCACTAACACGTCTAGAAGCCACTACATCACCGGATTCCTGCCGTAAGCTCTGGACCTTTGCATCGGATGATCGCAGCTAGCTAGCTGCTACCGAGTGGCAATAGTGGCTAACGCCCTTGTCCCGAAGCTAGCAACAGTTAGCCTCGAGCCAGGCACATCTTCCGGCTAGCAAACAAAATTACTCCAGCTACAATACCTCTTTTGCCAATTGGCCTTGACCCTTTGTCGACACAGAGCCCCGCCGATCCATCACGACTGGTCTGCAGACATAATTCCGTCCGTTGTGCCCTCAACCGGCCTTTGCCGGATGTCGGTGAAGACGCTTCTGCTAGCCCCGGCCTGCTATCTTTATGAACGCTGTGTCTCCCACTTGCTAGCGTAGCAACAACTACCTAACGGCTTCCCTGTTTCATCTATTGCTGTTCACTGGACCAAGTGATCACCTGGCTACATAGCTGATGCCTGCTGGACTGTTCATTAATCACGGTACTCCATTTTGTTTATTTTGTTTATCTGTCAGCCCCAGCCTCGAACTCAGGCCCTGTGTGTAGTTAACTGACCCTCTCTGCCCATTCATCGCCATTTTACCTGTTGTTGTTGTCTTAGCTGATTATCTGTTGTGGTCTTACCCGTTGTTGTCTTAGCAAGCTCTCCCAATCAACACCTGTGATTGCTTTATGCCTCGCTTTATGTCTCTCTCTAATGTCAACATGCCTTGTATACTGTTGTTTAGGGTAGGTATCATTGTTTTATTTTACTGCAGAGCCCCTAGCCCCACTCAACATGCCTCAGATACCAATTTTGTCCCACCTCCCACACATGCGTTGACCTCACCTAGCATAACCAGTGCCTCCAGAGACGCAACCTCTCTCATCGTCACTCAATGCCTAGGTTCACGTCCACTGTACCCGCACCCTACCATACCCCTGTCTGTACATTATACCCTGAATCTATTCTACCACGCCCAGAAATCTGCTCCTTTAATTCTCTGTTCCCAACGCACTAGACGACCAGTTTTGTAGCCTTTAGACATACCCTCATCCTACTCCTCCTCTGTTCCTCGGGTGATGTAGAGGTTAACCCAGGCCCTGTGTGTCCTCAGGCGCTCTCATTTGTTGACTTCTGTAACCGTAAAAGCCTTGGTTTCATGCATGTTAACATCAGAAGCCTCCTCCCTAAGTTTGTTTTACTCACTGCTTTAGCCAACCCTGATATCCTTGCCGTGTCTGAATCCTGGTTTAGGAATGCCACCAACAATTCTGAGATTTCCATCCCCAACTACAACATTTTCGGTCAAGATAGAACTGCCAAAGGGGGAGGAGTTGCAATCTACTGCAGAGATAGCCTGCAAAGTTCTGTCATACTTTCCAGGTCTATGCCCAAACAGTTCGAGCTTCTAATTTTAAAAATGAATCTCTCCAGAAATAAGTCTCTCACTGTTGCCGCCTGTTATAGACCCCCCTCAGCTCCCAGCTGTGCCCTGGACACCATATGTGAACTGATTGCCCCTCATCTATCTTCAGAGTTCATTCTGCTAGGTGACCTAAACTGGGATATGCTTAACACCCCGGCCGTCCTACAATCTAAGCTAGATGCCCTCAATCTCACACAACTTATCAAGGAACCCACCAGGTACAACCCTGAATCTGTAAACATGGGCACCCTCTTAGATATTATCCTGACCAACTTGCCCTCCAAATACACCTCTGCTGTTTTCAATCAGGATCTCAGCGATCACTGCCTCATTGCCTGCATCCGTTCACTGTCAAACGCTCCCTAAAACACTTCTGCAAACAGGCCTTTCTAATTGACCTGGCCCGGATATCCTGGAAGGATATTGACCTCATCCCGTCAGTAGAGGATGCCTGGTTGTTCTATTAAAGTAATTTCCTCACCATCTTAAATAAGCATGCCCCTTCCAAAAAATATAGAACTAAGAACAGATATAGCCCTTGGTTCACTCCAGACCTGACTGCCCTCGACCAGCACAAAAACATCCTGTGGTGTACTGCACTAGCATCGAATAGTCCACGCGATATGCAACTTTTCAGGGAAGTCAGGAACCAATACACACAGTCAGTTAGGAAAGCAAAGGCTAGCTTTTTCAAACAGAAATTTTCATCCTGCAGCTCTAACTCCAAAAAGTTCTGGGACACTGTAAAGTCCATGGAGAATAAGAGCACCTCATCCCAGCTGCCCACTGCACTGAGGCTAGGAAACAGTGTCACCAATAAATCCTTGATAATCGAGAATTTCAATAAGCATTTCTCTACGGCTGGCCATGCTTTCCTCCTGGCTACCCCAACCCCGGCCACACCCCCCGCAGCTACTTGCCCAAGCCTCCCCAGCTTCTCCTTCACCCAAACCCAGTTGTTCTGAAAAAGCTGCAAAACCTGGAGCCGTAGAAATCAGCGAGGCTAGACAATCTGGACCCTCTCTTTCTAAAATTATCCACCGCCATTGTTGCAACCTCTATTACTAGTCTGTTCAACCTCTCTTTCGTATTGTCAGAGGTTCCCAAAGATTGGTAAGCTGCTGCGGTCATCCCCCTCTTCAAAGGGGGTGACACTCTAGACCCAAACTATATCCATCCTGCCCTGCCTTTCCAAAGTCTTCGAAAGCCAAGTCAACAAACAGATCACTGACCATTTCGAATCCCACCGTACCTTCTCCGCTGTGCAATCCAGTTTCAGAGCTGGTCATGGGTGCACCTCACCCACGTTCAAGGGACTAAACGATATCATAACCGCCATCGATAAAAGACTGTACTGTGCAGCCGTCTTCATCAACCTGGCCAAGGCTTTTGACTCTGTCAATCACCGTATTCTTATCGGCAGACTCAAAAGCCTTGGTTTCTCAAATGACTGCCTCGCCTGGTTTTTATTTAAATGTTTTGCTCTTTTGCACACCAGTATTTCTACTTGCACATCATCATCTGCACATCTATCACTCCAGTGTTAATTTGCTAAATTGTAATTACTTTGCTACTATGGCTTATTTATTGCCTTACCTCCTTACTCCATTTGCACACACTGTATATAGATTTTTCAGTTGTTATTGACTGTACTTTTGTTTATCCCATGTGTATCTCTGTGTTGTTGTTTTTTGTCACACTGCTTTGCTTTATCTTGGCCAGGTGGCAGTTGTAAATGAGAACTTGTTCTCAACTGGCCTACCTGGTTAAATAAAGGTGAAATAAAACAATAAAAACACCCATTCTCTCCCACCCTCCTACACATATACATATTCACCATACCTCACTCTTCCCTCACACTCCCATACATACAGAATATACCAACCTACACACCTACACGCACGTGCACGCACACACATACACACACATCCATAGAACAGTTATTGACATATAGTGCCTTGAGAAAGTATTCACACCTCGCAACTTTTTCCACATATTGTTGTGTTATAGCCTGAATTTAAAAATATATATATATATAAAAAAATGTATGTCTCTGGCCTACCCACATTATCCCATAATGTCAAAGTGGAATTATGTTTTTCAAAAAGCTGAAATGTCTTGAGTCATTAAGTATTCAACCTATTTGTTATGGCAGCCTAAATAAGTTCAGGAGTAAAAAATGTGCTTAACAAGTCACATAAGTTGCATGGACTCACTCTGTATGCAGTAATAGTGTTTAACATTTTGAATGTCTACCTCATCTCTGTATTCCACATGTACAATTATCGGTAATGTCTCTCAGTCGTGCAGTGAATTTCAAACACAGATTCAACCAAAAAAACAGGGAGGTATTCCCTGTTATAAAACAGGGAGGTATTCTCGCAAAGAAGGGCACTTATTGGTAGAAGGGTAAAAAAAGCAGACATTGAATATCCCTTTGAGCATGGTGAAGTTATTAATTACACTTTCAATTGTGTATCAATACACCCAGTCACTACAAAGATACAGGCGTCCTTCCTCAGTTGCCAGAGTGGAAGGAAACCACTCAGGGATGTCACCATGAGGCCAATAGTGACTTTAAAACAGTTGCAGAGTTTAATGGCTGTGACAGGAGAAAACAGAGGATGGATCGACAACATTGTAGTTACTCCACAATACTAACCTAACTGACAGAGTGAAAAGAAGGAAGCCTGTACAGAATAAAAATATTCCAAAACATGCATCTTGTTTGCAAGAAAGCACTAAAGTAATACTGCAAAAACTATTTTTGTCCACAAAGTGTTATGTTTGGGGCAAATCTAATACAACACATTACTGAGTACCACTCTCCATATTTTCAAGAGCTGCCAAAGGTAATTCTAACATGTATTGACTCAAAGAGTTGAATAGCTATGTAATCAAGATATATTAGTGTTTTATATGGCATACGTTTTCTACAAATGTTCACATTTTTCTTCCACTTTGACATTACAGAGTATTTTGTGTAGACCTCCCGTCCCCCAAAAAAGTAAATTACATCCATTTTAATCCAACTTTGTAATGCAACAAAATGTGGAAAAGGTCAAGGGGTGTGACTACTTTCTGAAGTCACTGTACATGTCACGACTTCCGCCGAAGTCGGTTCCTCTCCTTGTTCGGGCGGCGTTCGGCGGTCGACGTCACCGGTCTTCTAGCCATCGCCGATCCACCTTTTATTTTCCATTTGTTTTGTCTTGTCTTCCTGCACACCTGGTTTACCTCTCATACTAATTAACATGTGTATTTAGCCATCTGTTTCCTCCATGTCTGTGTGGGGTATTGTTTATTGTCAAGGTTAATACGCTTCCGGCTGGTTTGCGCCGGGTTTTGTTTTATACCCATGCTTTGTGGCAGCCGGTACTTTGTACTTGGGTTTTGTACTTTGTGCTGCCTCACTTGTTCTTTGGGCATTTGTTTTTGTGACGCGGTTGCGTTCTGTATTATGATTTCCTAAGTAAAGTGCTTTGTCCATTCATCTCTGCTCTCCTGCGCCTGACTTCCATGCACCAGCTACACCCACCATTGACAGTACATGGCATACAGGTACAATTTCCATTACGTCGGAAAACTCACTTACTGCTAGGGTGTATAAAAGGCCAGGAAAGAGATAGAAAATAAGAAATTATGTAGCTCGGAAAAAAAGGAACTTCTAATGTGCCCTTGTGCTGACATTAATAGCAAAGGAAATCAGAGTGCATATGTGTGTAACAACCTGTTTCCAGACGCCAATATAGAGTGAGTCATTTGACACTTCACCAGCCATTTGATTACCATCGTATGGCGTCACGGTTGTTGACTTAGATTGAAAGCCTCTCTATACTTCCATACTGTCTGATCCTTGTACATCATATACCCAAAGCCAGTTATCGAAAGGCCGCTGGTTCGAATCCCCGAGGCGACTAGGTAAAAATCTGTCGATGTGCCCTTGAGCAAGACACTTAACCCTAATTGCTCCTGTAAATCACTCTGGATAAGAGTGTCTGCTAAATGATTATTATATATATATTTGTTTTTTATATGTTCATCTAGTCTCTTCTCTCATCTTCTCTCATTACCAAACAAGACCATAGGAGTTGGCACAACGTCACAAACAGATCTGGGACCAGGCTACCTCTTGACCAACAAGATCTCACAGTTTGACAAATTTGACATTTATCTAGGTTTCTCCAAATGACCCATTTCAAGTTGTTCTAAACATCAAATTTCAAGGTGTTTTGGACACAGTGAGTTGCTCCTCCTGCTGCAGCTCCTCCTTTATGCAGCTCCTCCTGCATTAATTCCAAATGGTTAAGGGTTAAGGTTAGGAATAGGGTTAAAACAAAAACAACTCCACGGTTAAGTTTAGGCATTCATTCCGAATGGTTACGGGTTGGGATAGGTGTTAATAAAAAACGAGTGTCTAGCACTGGGATTGACACGCGACCCTCAGAGCTGGAGCTCACGGCTTACTTTTCTGTGGGAAATCAATATCTCATTACAACTACTGTAATTAGCTATTTATATTCAAAATTAGACAAAACAAACAAGCTTGTATCTACATTGTGTGTGTGTGTGTGTGTGTGTGTGTGTGTGTGTGTGTGTGTGTGTGTGTGTGTGTGTGTGTGTGTGTGTGTGTGTGTGTGTGTGTGTGTGTGTGTGTGTGTGTGTGTGTGTGTGTGTGTGTGTGTGTGTGTGTTCGTGCATGCTTGCGCACGTGTGTATTAAATGACTGGGCCTGATTGAAGGATTACCTTCAGGTAGAGAGAGAGAGGCTGACAGATAGACTGAAGACAGAGAAATCCCTGGTCCCAGAGCAGCTTGGCAACAGCCCAGGGTGGATGGCATCACACAGAGACTGACAGCCTGAGATAAACCATGAGCGTGTTACTGAGCCACACATACTATCATACAGGGCCGGTTCCAGGCATAAGTGATATAAGCGGTCGCTTAGGGCCTTCGGCCACTAGGGGACCCCTGACAGTCACTCAATTAGCCATGTCAGCTAAACATTTCTTTATTAGTAATTAGTCTAGCCAGATATCTGAATACCGACCGAGCATGCAGGGCATGTCCAGGGGGCCCACATTGATTGAGTTAGTCATTCTCACTCAGATATCTTATTAGCATGGTAAAAATCAATACAAGATTAAGATCACTTTATTGGTCAATTGCACACAAGGTCCAACTGAAATTTGACCTCCGCTTTTAACCCAACCTTGCCGAAAGACACACATACACATACAGTACCATCAGAAAGTATTGATACCACTTGACTTATTCCACATTTTTTTGTATTACAGCCTGAATTCAAAATGGATTACATATATATTTTTTCTCACCCATCTACACACAACACCCTGTAATGACTAAGTGATTTTTTGTTGTTGTTGAAATGTTGGCAAATTTATTGAAAATGACATATCTCATTTACATAAGTATCACACCCCTGAGAGTCAATACGTGTTAGAATCCCCTTTGGCAGCGATTACAGCTGTGAGACTTTCTGGGTAAGTCTCTAAGAGCTTTCCACACCTGGATTATGCGACATTTGCCAATTATTATTTTCAGAATTCTTCAAGTTCTGTCATATTGGTTGCTGATCATTGCTAGACAACCATTTTCAAGTCTTGCCATAGATTTTCAAGCAGATTTAAGTAAAAACTGTAACTCAGCCACTGAGCATTCACTGTCTTCTTAGTAAGCAACTCCAGTGTAGATTTGGCCTTGTGTTTTAGGATATTGTCCTGCTGAAAGGTGAACATGGTTAGCTCCATTCTGTTAATTTTTTATCCTGAAAAACTCCTTTTCAAAATTCTTCAAGCTCTTCAATTGTAACGATTAAAAGCATACCCATAACATGACGCAGCTACCACTATGCTTGAAAATATGTGTGGTACTCAGTAATGTGTTGTATTTGCTTTGCCACATTTTTTTCAGTATTATTTTAGTGCCGTGTTGCAAACAGGATGCATGTTTTGGAATATTTTTATTATGTACAGGCTTCATTCTTCTCACTCTGTCAATTAGGTTAGTATTGTGGAGCGGTTTTCTTCCTCTTCAGCAACTGAGTTAGGAAGTACGCCTGTATCTTTGTGGTGACTGGGTGTATTGATACACTATCCAAAGTGCTCAAAGGGATATTTTTCATTTTTACCCATCTACCAATAGGTGCCCTTCTTTGCGAAGCATTGGAAAACCTCCCTGGTCTTTGTGGTTGAATCTGTGTTTGAAATTCACAGCTCGACTCAGGAACCTTACAGATAATTGTATGTGTGGGGTATAGAGATAAGGTAGTCATTCAAATCACTATTATTGCACACAGAGTGAGTCCATGCAACTTATTATGTGACTTGTTTAGGAAATGTTTTTCTCCTGAACTTATTTAGGCTTGCTTATTTAGGGTTGAATACTTATTGACTCAAGACATTACAGCTTTTCATTTTTTATTTAAACTGAATTCCACTTTGACATTATGATGTATTGTGTGTCGGACAGTGACAAAATATCTCAATTTAATCCATTTAAAATTCAGTCTGTAAAACAACAAAATGTGGAAAAAGTCAAGGAGTGTGAATTCTTTCTGAAGGCACTGTACATACATATACAGGTTTTTGGAGAGGTGCGGGGGGGCTGCCTCACTGGGAGCCCAGGGAGCTGTTGTTGTGCCTTGCTCAAGGGCACAATGGCCGGCAATGGCATCTAGGATTTGATACCAGCAACCCTCCGGTTGCCAGCTCACTTCGCGCCAGATATTTCCCATTGGACCTGGGATTTGAACTGGCAACCCTCTGGCTGCTGGCTCACCTCTCTAACCGCTAAAATAATATGTAGAATTGCAGGAAATGTACCTTAAAACTGCAAAAATGTCTCTCCACCCCATGGCAAAATGAGTAGTATTGCATGAAATTTGTTAAAGAATTGCACTTTTTTTTTCATCTGCCCCATGGCAAAATATGTAGAATTGCAGAAAAGTGACATTTTTCTCTCCACTGTCAAGAGGGGGGCCACAAATGTTTTGCCACGAGGTGGGGGACCCCAGACCAAATCTCAATTAGGGCCCCCAAAAGGCTAGAGCCGGCTCTGCTGTCATACACACATGGATAAATGCGTATGTGCACACACAGGCATGTACATTAACACACATACTGCCACATATGGACACACACACAATCACGCACACACACGCAAACACACACACACACACACATAGGAGGAAATGAGGACAAGGTCTGACTGACACACCACAGGAAAACAACCCCAACCAGCATTACACAATTCCCTCCAATCTGAGGAAAAACAATTTTCTGTAAGCCCTGTTATTTTATCCTGAGGTAATAGCTTACTCACTCTCTGTTATTACCCTATTTTCATGTCATTTCTTCTGTCAAGGTTATTAACACTGTGTGTAATATCCATGAGTCGCATGCTCCCTGCAGGATGCTTTCCAGACAATGCTAGCAATCAGAGGCAGCAGAGAGAGAAGTCACTGTGCTCTGCTCACTCCTCTGTGACTGTATCTACCCCAAAGCATGCAGATACAGCTAGTCATGTCCTGTCTATTCTTTCACTTGACATCAACCACATCTGTTTTATCTGAGTGGACCGAGGCCAGGGGATGGGGTGTGTGTGAGAGTGTGTGTATCTTATTATTAATCACTTGTATTTAATCAGAGGAGCCCAATTGAGACCAGGGTCTCATTTTCAATGGTGCCCTGAGAACATAAAATAAAAGCTAAAACTACAAGATACAAGATACAATAACATGATACAATAACAAGATACAATAACAAGTATATTAGAACATCACAAACATCACAGGCATCATAAACAAATTATTACAGTCAATCAGTCAAAACAATTGCACACCTCAGGGTTTTAAACTGTCTTAGTGGAACCAGAGAATCTAAATGTAATTAATTTTGTAAGTGATTCCAAAAATATGGAGCATTAAACCTGGATTTACCTAGTTCGGTGGAGACCAGAGGAATCTCAAGAGTTAACCAACCCTGTTTTATTTAAACAACGAAGTTGGAAGCTTGTATAGTAGAGCCTTGTAAACAAAAAGGGAATAATGAAGTGATCTATGGGAATTTAATGAGGACCAGACAACCTTTTGATGCAGGATGCAGTGATGCGAATTTAGGAGTGGTTGCTGCTGCATTCCGATAAATGGTGTCACCGTAGTCAAGAACTGGCAGAAAAGTTAACTGTACAATCTGCCTCCTGCTGTTCAGGGAGAGGCATGATCTATTTCTATAAAAGCCTACTTTAAATCTCAGCTTCTTAACTAGCTCATCCGTATGTTTTTTAATGGTCAAATAATTATAAATCCAAAGCCCAGATATTTATAGGCAGGAACCAGCTGGATGAAAGAACCATGCAATGCATAATTGTGTAAGCCATCTGAAATATTTCTACGAGAATTAACAAACAGCATCCATTTAGTGTTTCCTGCATTAAGTACCAATTTTTAATCAACCAGAACTTTGCAAGGCAACAAAATCAGTTCTAGCTCCAACATAGCCTGGTCAGCCGTAGGGGAAATAGCGTACATAACAGTGTCATCTGTGTGTGTGGTGAGGGCATTGTTATATAAAATCCCCGCCCCGATGACTAAAACATACTTCTTTGAGAGGACAAATTAACTGTTGACAAACACACTTTCCATTTTACGATATTTAACACAACACTGTGCTATAGTAATTACTCATTTAGCTTCAGAGGCTCTGGTGGAAATAATAATATGACTAATAGCATAAAATGACATTTGCTGTAGGGGTATTTTTTCCTCTGAGTCATTGTACATAGATGACATCATATCCTGCCATTTGTTAACATGGAACCTTTCAAGTCAATGTTTTTCAATGTCTACAAACTTCCCACTTGACGCCACGGGATGCTGTGTATGAAAATCAAATATGTCAAATAAGGGAAATAGAATCCTCGTGGCAGTGCAGTTTATGCACAGTCCAGGTCAACACACTATCAATGCTTATTGTGAAATAGACACAAATTACTTATTCCAAATTCGTGACAGGCATCCTAAAATGCTAAAGTTGTCCGTGATGAGGTTCGAACACACAACCTTTGGGTTGCTAGACGTTCGCGTTATATGCCCACCCTTGCTCCCTGATCAAACCCCCTCCTGTTGTTTCTGTCTTTAGTAACCTATTGTCTTTATCTGTGATTGAAATTCACTGTATACAAAATCCTGTTCTGCACACACATTTGTTTTACTTTTTTGGTGTGTCTGTCACACATTTCCAATAAGCAATTTGTGTCTCAATAATCTGTGATACTGGGTTGGTCGAGGTAATTGAATGGAGCTTCAGTGCTGAAGTCTAAACTGACAGTCAGTAGGTCTACTCATCCAACCTTACATAAAAAAAACCTGGCCAGTAACTACAGCATGATACTAAAATATGTGAATTCTCTCCTAGGATCTAAAGGATGTTCTCCTAAAGGAACCGTGATGTATCCCTTCTACGTATCATGATAGGTCTCCAACCTCTGCACCAACAACCATTGTGATTATTCCTCTTCTATGCCGTGTCGCTATTGACTAAATGTCAGAGCAGATAGCTCAGGATCCATCAGATTGAGACAGCAATCAGAAGGGCAGAGTCCGATGAGTCAGACCCCACTAGAAAGACCACTAGGAATGTGGGAGTGGGATGAACAAGGCAGGAAGAGATTTATCAACTGTATTTCAGCCATGTGTTTGGTGGCAAATGCTTCTCTGTGACAGTGACAGTGACAGATAATAGACCTTATGGGGTTATCTCTTGCTCTCTCTCTGTCTCCATCTCTCTCTCTCTCCCTCTCTCGCTCTCTCTCTCCCTCTCTCGCTCTCTCTCCCCTCTCTTACTCTCTTATGTCTCTATCACTCTCCTTCTCTCTATATCATAGGAGGTTGGTAGCGCCTTAATTGGGAAGGACAGGCTCATGGTAATGGCTGGAGCGGAATAGGTGGAATAGTATCAAATACATTAAACATATGGTTTCCATTCCATTTGCTCCGTTCCGGCACTTATTATGAGCCGTTCAACAGCCTCCTGTGTTATACAGTTGAAGTCGGAAGTTAACATACACCATAGCCAAATACATTTAAACTCAGTTTTTCACAATTCCTGACATTTAATCCTAGTAAAAATTCCATGTCTTAGGTCAGTTAGGATCACCACTTTATTTTAAGAATGGGAAGTGTCAGAATAATAGTAGAGAGAATGATTTATTTCAGCTTTTATTTCTTTCATCACATTCCCAGTGGGTCAGAAGTTCACATACACTCAATTAGTGTTTGGTAGCATTGCCTTTAAATTGTTGAACTTGGGTCAAACGTTTTGGGTAGCCTTCCACAAGCTTCCCACAATAAGTTGGGTGAATTTTGGCCCATTCCTCCTGACAGAGCTGGTGTAACTGAGTCAGGTTTGTAGGCCTCCTCGCTCGCACACGCTTTTTCAGTTCTGCCCACAAATTTTCGATAGGGTTGAGGTCAGGGCTTTGTGATGGCCACTCCAATACCTTGACTTTGTTGTCCTTAAGCCATTTTGCCACAACTTTGGAAGTATGCTTGGGGTCATTGTCCAATTTGGAAGACCCATTTGCAACCAAGCTTTAACTTCCTGACTGATGTCTTGAGATGTTGCTTCAATATATCCACATAATTTTCCTACCTCATGATGCCATCTATTTTGTGAAGTGCACCAGTCCCTCCTACAGCAAAGCACCCCCACAACATGATGCTGCCACCACCGTGCTTCACGGTTGGGATGGTGTTCTTCGGCTTGCAAGCCTCCCCCTTTTTCCTCCAAACATAACGATGGTCATTATGACCAAACAGTTCTATTTTTGTTTCATCAGATCAGAGGACATTTCTTCAAAAAGTACGATCTTTGTCCCCATGTGCAGTTGCAAACCGTAGTCTGGCTTTTTTATGCCGGTTTTGGAGCAGTGGCTTCTTCCTTGCTGAGCAGCCTTTCAGGTTATGTCGATATAGGACTCGTTTTACTGTGGATATAGATACTTTTGTACCTGTTTCCTCCAGCATCTTCACAAGGTCCTTTGCTATTGTTCTGGGATTGATTTGCACTTTTCACACCAAAGTATGTTCATCTCTAGGAAACAGAACGCGTCTCCTTCCTGAGCGGTATGATGGCTGCGTGGTCCCATGGTGTTTATACTTGCGTACTATTGTTTGTACAGATGAACGTGGTACTTTCAGGCGTTTGGAAATTGCTCCCAAGGATGAACCAGACTTGTGGAGGTCTACAATTTTTTTCTGAGATCTTGGCTGATATCTTTTGATTTTCCCATGATGTCAAGCAAAGAGGCACTGAGTTTGAAGGTAGGCCTTGAAATACATCCACAGGTACACCTCCAATTGACTCAAATGATGTCAATTAGCCTATGAGAAGCTTCTAAAGCCATGACATCATTTTCTGGAATTTTCCAAGCTGTTTAAAGGCACAGTCAACTTAGTGTATGTAAACTTCTGACCCACTGGAATTGTGATACAGTCAATTATAAGTGAAATAATCTGTCTGTAAACAATTGTTGGAAAAATTACTTGTGTCATGACAAAGTAGATGTCCTAACCGACTTGCAAAAACTATAGTTTGTTAACAAGAAATTTGTGGAGGGGTTGAAAAACAAGTTTTAATGACTCCAACCTAAGTGTATGTAAACTTCCGACTTCAACTGTATATATATATCCCTCTCATTCTCTCTCTCTCCCTTCTCTCCCTTCTTTCTCTCTCTCTCATACTCAAACATCAAGGGTTAATGGAGTTGAAAATGAGAAATGGATAGAGCCACAATAAAAAAAGCCATTCCACAACAGTTTCTTTTCACTCCAGGCCTATTCTTCTACCTCTCATGGATATGGTAAAAGAACAAACAAACCCTATTCACACAGAATGCAATCAAAATACATCTACATCAATAAATCCCTAACCTCTTGTACTTATTCTGTATTCTCTCTCACACACATACACCCTGCCCCTGTCTCTGTCTTATTCAAACACACACACACACACACACACACACACACACACACACACACACACACACACACACACACACACACACACACACACACACACACACACACACACACACACACACACACACACACACACACACACACACTGCCCCTTTCTCTTTCTTATTCACACACACGCAAACAAACAACACCATGCTCCATATTCATAACATAACACCTCATTGTGAGAGCGATATCGAACAACATATCTGTATAATCCCTTGGGGAAAATTCCAGAAATTACCAGAATTAATGACTGATAGCTCCAGCCATCCCAATAGAGCCCAACAGAGAGCAGTCAGTCACCCACTGTTTCCTGCATCATGACAGAAAGAAGCACGCCAGACATATTCCCCCTGTGCGCACGCACGCACGCACGCACGCACGCACGCACGCACACGCACACGCACACGCACACACACTTCCTCTGCCCTGCTCTCATTCATGAAAAACCCAAATTCCTGGCATACTGTACCAGATAATGGGCAGAGAGTAGCTGTACTAATAGTCATCTACTAGATACAGCCAAACCCAATGCTGTGGGTCTCTTCCTCTCCTCCTGACCTTTATGAAAGAAGAAAGTTGTGTGTGAGGTTTTAAAAATAGACATTCCATCCATCATCAACCAAGGAAATGACACAACACTCAACTGACTGACAGTACATCTAGAAGAGAGGGTCTTCCTGAAAGCATTATTATCGCAGAGTATTATCTTAAAACGTTTTTCTTTCCCTCTTAAGAGTATGGAATCATTAGTCTTCTCAGAGTTGTTTTGGGAACCGAGGGGTTATTTGTGAGCGAGCGAGGTCAAAATGGTTGGGTAATTGTTTAACTCACCTAGCGTAATCTATCATTTTGACTGTGCAAAGTAGCTGGGTATAATATAGTGGACAATGGAAGTGGGGCCACATTGGCCGAGAGTGATGAGACTGGGGCCTTGTGTTGCCATGCTGTACCGTGGTTGACTTCTCAAGGGAACGACCCGACTGTTAGGGGCCACTGTAGCCCAATTCTCTGTCACTTTCAAATGGAAGAACACCATGCAAAGGTGGAAGGGTCATCTACATTCAACACGTCTACACGGCAGGGATAATTTCAGAGGAAGAGCCGAGGTCAACTTCACTCTTTTGAGAGAGAAATTTTGAAAATGTTGCCACATAGAAAAACAATGTCCCCGTTGTTTTCCGGTTGATTTTGAACGATAGTGATGGACCTGAAGATGATGATTAACATCAGCTCAAAGTTTTATTAGTGCAGTTTGAAGTATGCTTTTCATGTTGGGTTCAATGAGTCACACAACGAATGGGAGCTGATTACAGTGTTGACTTCACTGTCCTTCCAACAAGTCTTTCACACTGACACATTCAGCTGTACTGTACACATGCAACGCAAAGAGGGTGGGGGATACATAACACCAAGAGCACAACTTTAAGCGTCAAACAACGACTCAGACGAGTTTGTTTTTCTACAGAGGACTACAAAACCTAACGCAACCAAACTAGGATTGTTATTGCAGGTTAAAACCGTCCTCCCCAACTGTAGCGCATATCTTAAACGAATCTCCCCAATATTTCCAAGCCAAAAATTGAAGTATCACATTCTGGGAGTCTGCCCTTCTTCGACTACAGTCAGCTGTGGGCGGCAGGTAGGTAGGGTCTGTTTCCCCACACGTTTTCCCAGCCTCACCCTCAAGGCATACTGGCTCTGCTATGGGAACCAGGCACATTTTGGATTCAGATCCAAGATGGCGTAGCAGTGCAGACGTGGTTCGTCGTCCTCTCGTTTACTTTTTTTATTTTTCGTCTTTTTTTGTATATATATTTCAATTTATTTTCAATCTCTTTTCTATTTTTAAATTAAATATACCTTCCGGTAACCCGCCTCACTCAATGTGACACGGATCCGCTATTTTTTTTTTGACTTTATAGCCAGGACCTCCATCAGTAGCTAACCAGCTAATTAGCTACTCGTTTTTTAGTCATTCTTAGCCACCTCTAGCATCCTTTACCTTCTGCACAGGTACCAACCATATTTTTTTTGCCTGGATAATACCTACCAGCCTCGGACTGCTTTCTCCACTACAACGCCGGATTCCTGCCGTAAACCCTGGACCATTACTCCTGATCATCACAGCTAGCTAGCTGCCACCGAGTGACCCAGCCCCGAAGCTAGCCCTGAGCCAGGCCCACCTCCCGGCCTACTCTGTGATCACCCAGCTACACAGCCGAAGCCTCCCGGACACGGCTAGAATCCACTACTCCTACCGGATACTTGCCGTAATCTCCGGACCTTTGCAGCAGATCATCGCTACTAGCTAGCTGCTATCGAGTGGCTATAGTGGCTAACGCCCCTGCCCCGAAGCTAGCACCAGTTAGCCGCGAGCCAGGCGCATCTCCCGACTAGCAAACTAAATTACTACAACTACAATACCTCTTTCGCCATCTGGCTCAGACCTTATGTCGACACGACGCCCTGCCGTACCACCACGACTGGTCCGCAGACGTCGGAGCAGACGCTTCTACTTACCCCGGCCTGCTAACTTTAAACGCTGTGTCTCCCGTGTGCTAGCGTAGTAACGACTACGCCGCGGCTTCCCTGCTCCATCTATTGCTGTTCACTGGAGTTGATGATCACCCTATGATTACTTGGCTACATAGCTGATGCCTGCTGGACTGTTCATTTATCACGGTACTCCATTTTGTTTATTAGAATTCTTTTGTTTATCTGTCGGCCCCAGCCGCAAACTCAGGCCCTGTGTGTAATTAACCGGCCCATTCATCGCCATTTTACCTGTTGTTGTTGTCTTAGTTGATTAGCTGTTGTGGTCTTACCCGTTGTTGTCTTAGCTAGCTCTCCCAATCAACACCTGTGATTGCTTTATGCCTCGCTTTATGTCTCTCTCAAATGTCAATATTCCTTGTATACTGTTGTTTAGGATAGTTATCATTGTTTTAGTTTACAGTGGAGCCCCTAGTCCCACTCTACATGCCTCAGATTCCTCCTTTTTCCCACCTCCCACACATGCGGTGACCTCACCCAGTATAACCAGCGCGTCCAGAGATGCAACCTCTCTTATCATCACTCAGTGCCTGGGCTTACCTCCACTGTACCCGCACCCTACCATACCCCTGTCTGCACATTATGCCCTGAATCTATTCTACCATGCCCAGAAATCTGCTCCTTTAATTCTCTGTCCCCAACACACTAGACGACCAGTTTTGATAGCCTTTAGCCGTACCCTCATCCTACTCCTCCTCTGTTCCATGGGTGATGTGGAGTTTAACCCAGAACCTGCGTGTCCCCAGGCACTCTCATTTGTTGACTTCTGTAACCGTAAAAGCCTTGGTTTCATGCATGTTAACATCAGAAGCCTCCTCCCTAAGTTTGTTTTACTCACTGCTTTAGCACACGCCGCCAACCCTGATGTCCTTGCCGTGTCTGAATCCTGGCTTAGGAAGGCCACCAACAATTCTGAGATTTCCATACCCAACTACAACATTTTCCGTCAAGATAGAACTGCCAAAGGGGGAGGAGTTGCAATCTACTGCAGAGATAGCCTGCAAAGTTCTGTCATACTTTCCAGGTCTATGCCCAAACAGCTCGAGCTTCTAATTTTAAAAATGAAGCTCTCCAGAAATAAGTCTCTCACTGTTGTAGACCCCCCTCAGCTCCCAGCTGTGCCCTGGACACCATATGTGAATTGATTGCCAGAGTTCATTCTGTTAGGTGACCTAAACTGCGATATGCTTAACACACCGGCAGTCCTACAATCTAAGTTAGATGACCTCAATCTCACACAAATCATCAAGGAACCCACCAGGTACAACCCTAAATCTGTAAACATGGGCACCCTCATAGATATTATCCTGACCAACTTGCCCTCCAAATACACTTTTGCTGTTTTCAATCAGGATCTCAGCGATCACTGCCTCATTGCCTGCATCCGCTATGGGTCCGCGGTCAAACTACCACCCCTGTCAAACGCTCCCTAAAACACTTCTGCGAGCAGGCCTTTCTAATCGACCTGGCCCGGGTATCCTAGAAGGATATTGACCTCATCCCGTCAGTCGAGGATGCCTGGTCGTTCTTTAAAAGTAATTTCCTCACCATCTTAATTAATTAAGCATGCCCCTTTCAAAAGATGTAGAACTAAGAACAGATATAGCCCTTGGTTCACTCCAGACCTGACTGCCCTTGACCAGCACAAAAACATCCTGTGGCAAACTGCAATAGCATCGAATAGTCCCCGCGATATGCAACTGTTCAGGGAAGTCAGGAACCAATACAAGCAGTCAGTCAGGAAAGCAAAGGCTAGCTTTTCCAAACAGAAATTTTCATCCTTAGCTCCAACTCCAAAAAGTTCTGGGACACTGTAAAGTCCATGGAGAACAAGAGCACCTCCTCCCAGCTGCCCACTGCTCTGAGGCAAGGTAACACAGTCACCACCAATAAATCCATGATAATCAAAAATGTCAATAAGCATTCCTCTACGGCTGGCCATGCTTTCCTCCTAGCCTCCCGGGTGGCGCAGTGGTCTAGGGCACTGCATCGCAGTGCTAGCTGCGCCACCAGAGTCTCTGGGTTCGCGCCCAGGCTCTGTCGCAGCCGGCCGCAACCGGGAGGTCCGTGGGGCGACGCACAATTGGCATAGCGTCGTCCGGGTTAGGGAGGGTTTGGCCGGTAGGGATATCCTTGTCTCAGTATGTAAAATGTAATAAAATGTATGCACTCTACTGTAAGTCGCTCTGGATAAGAGCGTCTGCTAAATGACTAAAATGTAAATGTAAATGCTACCCCAACCCCGGCCAACAGCTACCCCCCCCCCCCCCCCCCCCCCTGAAAGAGCTGCAAAACCAGGACCCGTACAAATCAGCTGGGCTGGACAATCTGGACCCTCTCTTTCTAAAACTATCCGCCGCCATTGTTGCAACCCCTATTACCAGTCTGTTCAACCTCTCTTTCGTATCGTCCGAGATCCCTAAAGATTGGAAAGCTACCGCGGTCATCCCCCTCTTCAAAGGGGGTGACACTCTAGACCTGTTATAGACCTACATCCATCCTGCCCTGCCTCTCTAAAGTCTTCAAAAGCCAAGTTAATAAACAGATCACTGACCATTTCAAATCCCATCGTACCTTCTCCGCTGTGCAATCCGGTTTCTGAGGTGGTCACGGGTGCACGTCAGCCACGCTCAAGGTACTAAACGATATCATAACCGCCATCGATAAAAGACAGTACTGTACAGCCGTCTTCATCGACCTGGCCAAGGCTTTCGACTCTGTCAATCACCGTATTCTTATCGGCAGACTCAATAGCCTTGGTTTCTCAAATGACTGCCTCGTCTGGTTCACCAACTACTTTGCAGACAGAGTTCAGTGTGTCAAATCGGAGGGCCTGTTGTCCGGACCTCTGGTAGTCTCTATGGGGGTACCACAGGGTTCAAATCTTGGGCCGACTCTTTTCTCTGTATATATCAATGATGTCGCTCTTGCTGCGGGTGATTCCCTGATCCACCTCTACGCAGACGACACCATTCTGTATACATCTGGCCCTTCTTTGGACACTGTGTTAACTAACCTCCAAACGAGCTTCAATGCCATACAATACTCCTTCCGTAGCCTCCAACTGCTCTTAAACACTAGTAAAACCAAGTGCATGCTTTTCAACCGTTCGCTGCCCGTACCCGCCCGCCCGACTAGCGGGTGCTGACCTAGAATATGTGGACAACTACAAATACCACGGTGTCTAGTAATACTGTAAACTCTCCTTCAAGACTCATATTAAGCATCTCCAATCCAAAATCAAATCTAGAATCGGTTTTCTATTTCACAACAAAGCCTCCTTCACTCACGCCGCAAAACTTACCCTAGTAAAACTGACTATCCTACCGATCCTTGACTTCGGCGATGTCATCTACAAATTAGGTTCCAATACTCTACTTAGCAAACTGGATGCAGTCTATTCCAGTGCCATCCGTTTTGTTACCAAAGCCCCTTATACCACCCACCACTGCGACCTGTATGCTTTAGTCGGCTGGCCCTCGCTAAATATTCGTCGCCAGACCCACTGGCTCCAGGTCATCTATAAGTCTATGCTAGGTAAAGCTCCGCCTTATCTCAGCTCACTGGTCACGATAACAAAACCCACCCGTAGCACGCGCTCCAGCAGGTATATCTCACTGGTCGTCCCCAAAGCCAACATCTCCTTTGGCCTTCTTTCCTTCCAGTTCTCTGCTGCCAGTGACTGGAACGAATTGCAAAAATCGCTGAAGCTGGAGACTTATATTTCCCTCACTAACTTTAAACTTCAGCTATCTGAGCAGCTAACCGATCGCTGCAGCTATACATAGTCCATCTGTAAATAGCCCACCCAATCTACCTACCTCATCCCCATATTGTTTTTATTTACTTTTCTGCTCTTTTTCACACCAGTATTTCTACTTGCACATCATCATCTGCTCAGCTATCACTCCAGTGTTAATTTGCTAAACTGTAATTATTTCGCTACTATGGCCTATTTATTGCCTTTACCTCCTTACGCCATTTGCACACACTGTATATAGACTTTCTTTTTTTCTATTATGTTATTGACTGTACGCTTGTTTATTCCATGTGTAACTCTGTGTTGTTGTTTGTGTCGCACTGCTTTGCTTTATCTCGGCCAGGTCGCACTTGTAAATGAGAACTTGTTCTCAACTAGCTTACCTGGTTAAATAAAGGTGACATTTCTTTTTTTTTTTTTACATTGGAGGAAACTGGCTGGAAAGGGCCCAAGCAAACATACAGTATATACATACTGTACACACACACACACATGCATGTGCATGAACGCACGCAAGCAAGCACACACATAGTACACACATACTTCCCACACTTTCTTCCTTAACCCTGTTGTTGCTTCACTTTACACAGTGCCCAGTCCAACTTTGACCAGAATACAGAGACGCAATATGAATGTCAAAAGGGAATCATTGTTGAACTGGCTGTATAGGCCCAGTGTTGGACTAGTTTATTAGGCGTGGTGCACCTTTTAAAACAGCAGTGGACTCTATAGCCCAGTGACTGGGCTAACTCACTTTAAATTATTCTACAGTTGTACTTCCAGTGTAAAACTGCTGAACTTTCTCATGGCTACAGCTTATACAGTATTGAAGTACTGGCCCATGTTGGTTCATAGGTCTATCATCTATCAGCATCATGCTCGTCCTCATATTCTTCATCATCTTCATCAATGTACATATGTAGTCCATCATTATCATCATCAGGCAAAGGCTCAAGTCATTATCTAATTAACAGTGGTCCATTCCCCAAGCTGCTCCAGGCATTGCTGGCCCATTGTGGATTAATGGCCCTACATGACCACAGAGTTCAAACTTAAAACCTGACCTTTCTAAACAAGGCAGAGCCATTCGATTTGCATGAGGCTACAGCTAAATCGTTTTTTGTGGGTTTGAGAAGTTGGGAACAGTCTTGAGATTGCCTATTGGGTATTCGGCAAGGTCATTTTTATTTTCCAAAATATCAAGGCAGTACTATGGAATGTAGGCTATGATGCTGAAGCCCTTTTGAAAAAGGAAAAGTTTAGTACAGCCGAAAACAATGTTACAATAGTACCATTGTTACTCTAACCAATAGTCCGAGCATAAAATTCAAGTTGACATCATATTTGATGTGTCGCAGGGATTGTAAAGCAATAGTATCCTCTCCAGGGTCCGGAGAGTCATAGTTGTGCTTTACCACAGCTCCATGTAGTAGAAAAGGGCTTCAAGCCACCCCCTGGTCCATGTTGACCCAAATGCTTCCCACAGTTGTGTCAAGTTGGCTGGATGTCCTTTGGGTGGTGGACCATTCTTGATACACACAGAAAACTGTGGAGCATGAAAAACACAGTAGCGTTGCAGTTCTTGACACACTCAAACCGGTGCACCTGGCACCTACTACCATACCCCGTTCAAAGGCAATTCAATATTTTGTCTTGCCCATTCACCCTCTGAATGGCACACATACACAATCCGTGTCTCATTTGTCTCAAGGCTTAAAAATTATTCTTTAATCTGTCTCCTCCCCTTCATCTACACTGATTGAAGTGGATTTAACAAGTGACATCAATAAGGGATCATAGGTTTCCCCTGGATTCACCTGGTCAGTCTGTGTCATGGAAAGAGCAGATGTTCTTAATGTTTTGTACATGCAGTGTTTAAGCTATAAGGACTGGAAGTTCAACACAGAATCAGAATAGTTTCGAATAGTGACCAAGGACGGGCCTCATTGAATACTTGGCTGCTATTATACAAATCACTATTTTTTGAAAGAGCTAGAAGATGACATTGATTGAATGTGAAATTAATTAGCGTTAGATGCAGGTCATTGTACGAGTAAATCACTGTGAAGAGTGGAAATGGGAAAGATATTCACTGGCAGACAGACAGACAGACAGATACAGACAGACACTTTGGGCAAGGTGAGTCATTCTTAAGATCACTGACATTTGGAGGCCTTGACTGATGCAGTAATACATGGCAGCAGAATATAAAAGTACCATAACAACTCATCTTTGAGGTAAAAAGTAAAGTTTTAGTTCTGCTAACATTTTATTTTATAGACTTTCTCAAACCACCTTTCTCAAACCACCCTTCCTTCTTAATTGAGGGGCTTTCTGTTCTGCTTGGTCATAATGATCTATGTAATAGATTTTCTCTGTTTGTGTTATTCATTACCCTTAAGCCGTTAACCCTTTACACTCGTACCCGTATAAACACCTAAATTGGAACGCAGTGGCTCTACAGTAACATGCTATAAATGATGTCAGAGCTCAGGCTCTGCGCTTCACAGCTCTGTATGGGTTTTGACTGACAGACGTTCTGAACTTGAGCACCGCATAAGAAGTTGCATTTTTTTGTTGTCTGAGTAAGGGAAATGTTGTAAATTAAGAGGACTATGTATTTTGAAAGATGAGTCATTGAGGATTATAATAAATACCGCTTTGATGTCATACAAGCAAGTCCAAATGTGCACTTCACATTTCCATATCATAAAAGTCATGTCATATACAGTGTCAACGTTTATGATCATTATGTTTGATGTACAGTTACAAGATGACATGGCGTCATACCACAGGAGGCTGCTGAGGGGAGGAAGGCTCATAATAATGGCCGGAATGGCGCGAAAGGAATGGCATCAAACACAATGGAAGCCATGTGTTAGATGTATTTAATACCATTCCGCTGCAGCCATTACCACTAGCCAGTCCTCCCCAATGTCCTCCCCAACGAAATGCTTCAGTCTGGTTTTAGACCTCATCATAGCACTGAGACTGCACTTGTGAAGGTGGTAAATTACCTTTTAATGGCGTCAGACCGAGGCTCTGCATCTGTCCTCGTGCTACTAGACCTTAGTGCTGCCTTTGATACCATCGATCACCACATTCTTTTGGAGAGACTGGAAACCCAAATTGGTCTACACGGACAAGTTCTGGCCTGGTTTAGATCTTATCTGTCGGAAAGATATCAGTTTGTCTCTGTGAATGGTTTGTCCTCTGACAAATCAACTGTACATTTCGGTGTTCCTCAAGGTTCCGTTTTAGGACCACTATTGTTTTCACTATATATTTTACCTTTTGGGGATGTCATTCGAAAACATAATGTTAACTTTCACTGCTATGCGGATGACACACAGCTGTACATTTCAATGAAACATGGTGAAGCCCCAAAATTGCCCTCGCTAGAAGCCTGTGTTTCAGACATAAGGAAGTGGATGGCTGAAAACGTTCTACTTTTAAACTCGGACAAAACAGAGATGCTTGTTCTAGGTCCCAAGAAACAAAGAGATCTTCTGTTAAATCTGACAATTAATCTTGATGGTTGTAAAGTCGTCTCAAATAAAACTGTGAAGGACCTCGGCGTTACTCTGGACCCTGATCTCTCTTTTGACGAACATATCAAGACTGTTTCAAGGACAGCTTTTTTCCATCAACGTAACATTGCAAAAATCAGAAACTTTCTGTCCAAAAATGATGCAGAAAAATTAATCCATGCTTTTGTTACTTCTAGGTTAGACTACTGCAATGCTCTACTTTCCGGCTACCCGGGTAAAGCACTAAATAAACTTCAGTTAGTGCTAAATACGGCTGCTAGAATCCTGACTAGAACTAAGAAATTTGATCATATTACTCCAGTGCTAGCTTCCCTACACTGGCTTCCTGTTAAGGCAAGGGCTGATTTCAAGGTTTTACTGTTAACCTATAAAGCGTTACATGGGCTTGCTCCTACCTATCTTTCCGAGTTGGTCCTGCCGTACATACCTACACGTACGCTATGGTCACAAGACGCAGGCCTCCTAATTGTCCCTAGAATTTCTAAGCAAACAGCTGGAGGCAGGGCTTTCTCCTATAGATCTCCATTTTTATGGAATGGTCTGCCTACCCATGTGAGAGACGCAGACTCGGTCTCAACCTTTAAGTCTTTACTGAAGACTTATCTCTTCAGTAGGTCATATGATTGAGTGTAGTCTGGCCCAGGAGTGTGAAGGTGAACGGAAAGGCTCTGGAGCAACGAACCGCCCTTGCTGTCTCTGCCTGGCCGGTTCCCCTCTTTCCACTGGGATTCTCTGCCTCTAACCCTATTACAGGGGCTGAGTCACTGGCTTACTGGTGCTCTTTCATGCCGTCCCTAGGAGGGGTGCGTCACTTGAGTGGGTTGAGTTACTGACGTGATCTTCCTGTCTGGGTTGGCGCCCCCCCTTGGTTTGTGCTGTGGTGGAGATCTTTGTGGGCTATACTCGGCCTTGTCTCAGGATTGTAAGTTGGTGGTTGAAGATATCCCTCTAGTGGTGCGGGGGCTGTGCTTTGGCAAAATGGGTGGGGTTATATCCTTCCTGTTTGGCCCTGTCCGGGGGTATCATCGGATGGGGCCACAGTGTCTCCTGACCCCTCCTGTCTCAGCCTCCAGTATTTATGCTGCAGTAGTTTATGTGTCGGGGGGCTGGGGTTAGTTGGTTATATCTGGAGTACTTCTCCTGTCTTATCCGGTGTCCTGTGTGAATTTAAGTATGCTCTCTCTAATTCTCTCCTTCTCTCTTTCTTTCTCTCTCTCGGAGGACCTGAGCCCTATGACCATGCGTCAGGACTACCGGGCATGATGACTCCTTGCTGTCCCCAGTCCACCTGGCCTTGCTGCTGGTCCAGTTTCAACTGTTCTGCCTGCGGCTATGGAACCCTGACCTGTCCACCGGACGTGCTACCTGTCCCAGACCTGCTGTTTTCAACTCTCTAGAGACCGCAGGAGCGGTAGAGATACTCTTAATGATCGGCTATGAAAAGCCAGCTGACATTTACTCCTGATTATTACTTGACCATGCTGGTCATTTATGAACATTTGAACATCTTGGCCATGTTGTTATAATCTCCACCCGGCACAGCCAGAAGAGGACTGGCCACCCCTCATAGCCTGGTTCCTCTCTAGGTTTCTTCCTAGGTTTTGGCCTTTCTAGGGAGTTTTTCCTAGCCACCGTGCTTCTACACCTGCATTGCTTGCTGTTTGGGGTTTTAGGCTGGGTTTCTGTACAGCACTTTGAGATATTAGCTGATGTACGAAGGGCTATATAAAATAAACTTGATTTGATTTGATTTGAATGTAGGTGCCACCAACCTCCTGTACATCATAACCTGTGTTGTTCTGAACAGAGTGAGCCTGTTTGTCTGTTGTGAAGAAAATTTCAGCTGAACACACACATGAATGCACTTCTGACTCCTTGCTATGCGCACCAAAATAACAATCTGTTTCTTTGAATTGCCTTGTGAAAGCCTAACACTGTAAGATCATATTTTATAACTTAACTAGTCATGTTGGTCAAGCTTTCAAATGATTCCCACCTGATCCAGAATGCGATTTATAATGGACCGTTTTTGGATTGCGTAAACAACAACAGTAATTGTGTGATGGCGGGATGCAGGGGTGTGTTCCAAACCAAACAACTACACGTGTGCTTGCTGTAGTTCCTCAACGGCACAACTAGGAGAGCTCAAAAAAGCACCTTATTGTTGAAGACTCTTCTTTGAGTCACAAAAGTGAATTGAAATGACTTAGGAACTGTGATCACGTTGGAGAGGTTTGTGGCCACTTGGAAACACCAGTTAGTCCTTTCACTCAAATCCCCCATATTTTCCAATATTATTCTTATCATGTTACTGAATGTATCCAGAGTATTTTCAGATTTCATTATCAACAAATGTGGCAAAAAGTACAATAAATGTAAAATGCACGTAAAATCAACAGTGTAATGCTTGGATTCAGTCTTGTGTCAGGTGAACTGTTGTGTCCTCAACTTTGGTCGAATAATTTTCCCATAATCTCCAAATTGTTCCCTTTCAATTGCTACCATGCTTATGCATTTCATTTTTCTTCTGTAAGAAACATTTCAGCCCTATCCATAAAGGCCAATTCCCACCAGTGTAAAGGGTTAAAGCAGTCTCTTGCCTTTTTCACAATAGACACACAGAGTCGGCTGCCAGAGAAATGACAGCCAAGCTCTTGACGGAGACTATGTTTATGAATAGAGGGCCTCCGCCTCAAAGCCAAAGGCAGCAAACCTTCTAGAAGAGTTTTCCAAAACACTTAGCTGCCCAATCCAATCAGAGGGTTGATCAAAGTTAAACTTTGACTTGGCTATTAGACTTGTGGAATGAATTTATTTTATTTTAATAATCCCCCCTTCCAATACTTCCTCTCTGGTGTCTCGAAGCTAGGTTAAGTAAGTGTGTATGTGTGCGTGAGTGTGTGTGAGTATGTAAGAGATCGTGCATTAGAGTCAAAAGTCAAAGTGCCTTTGAGCATACAGTATGTGTGCAGTCTACATAATAATCAGTGTGTTTCTATTCCAACTTACAGATGGGCATGTGTCCATGTCCAAGGCTGCTAAATGTCCTTCACTCTTCTCATATAGATCAATACTCACTACACTACAGTATATGCACCATTTGTTACAACGTCTCATTAACTACTTTTTCCTTTTTCTGAACTTGTTCACACACATACTGTAGTCATTTCAGTTCTCACAGCTGTGCCTTGTTTAAGCAATAAGGCCCGAGGGGGTGTGGTATAGCACGACGCAATGCGGAGTGCCCGGATACATCCCTTAGCAGTGGTATATTGGCCATATACCACAACCCCCCGAGGTGCCTTATTGCTATTATAAACTGGTTACCAACGTAATTACAGCAGTATAAATACATGTTTTGTCATAGCTGTGGTATACGGTCTGATATACCACGGCTTTCAACCAATTAGCATTCAGGGCTCGAACCATCCAGTTTACAACAGCTATTAGATATGTAAAACTGCCACGGGTCATCAAATTAATACAGACAGACAGACAGACAGACAGACAGACAGACAGACAGACAGACAGACAGACAGACAGACAGACAGACAGACAGACAGACAGACAGACAGACAGACAGACAGACAGACAGACAGACAGACAGACAGACAGACAGACAGACAGACAGACAGACAGACAGACAGACAGACAGACAATGCTATTGAACTCCACTATTTGAAGCAGCAAAATTCTCTGGTTCTTTGTCTAATACACTGTCCCATTTGGGAGCTACCCTGTAAGGCTACAGACAGAGAGAAAACAACTACAGGCAAGAAATACACACATTCACAGAATGGAGCAAAAACCACTCACTACAACTGACTGTCAAGAAAAACAAAATAAATTATCATCGGCTTCCGAACCAAAGCTGAGGATCTGGAACCGGTCAAAATCAAAATGGACAATATCGACACTGTACAAGAATACTGCTACCTGGGAACAATCGTTGACTCTCAACTAACCTGGAATTCTAACACAGGCAATATTCAAAAAAAGGACAACAAAGAATGCACCTCCTCCAATGTGGACAACACAACACTCTACCTCTTTTATAAGAAACTAATCGAAAGCATTCTCACCTTCTGTTTCCTTGGCTGGTATGGTTCACTGTCAATAACAAACACCAACACAATTCACAAAACAGTCAACATTTCAAGTCTGCGGTGTCAAGTACCAAAGCGTCTCATCCCTCTATAAAACCAGAACCATCCACAAAGCCTAACAGATCAATAAAGACATCACACACCTGCTGAACGCCAAGTACCAAACATTACAGTCCGACCAAAGACTCAAAATCCCACTCTACAGAACAGACCGGGCATGCATTCCTAAACACAGACGGACTATAAACCATAACTCAACACTTACAGCATGTATCTATATGCCCGAAGTATGTCTTGTGATACTGTATGTGTTGTCCACAAGTGAAATGTTGTATGTCCTGTGTTTTTGATGTTGTGTATGTATTCCAGGAGCTGCTGTATGTTGCTAGACATATTTGCCCTAAAGGAACAAAGTTTCAATTCATTTCTCTTTCTTACTCTGTGACACAGGTTTGACTGTCTTGCTTCAGGACACATATGTTATTACTCTGCCCACATATATTTAAAATAATCTGATACAATCTGTTTAAAGGTCCTACCATTTCAGTCAATTCAACCCACTCACGCAGGAGGGAACAGATTGTCAGTGTTCTCAATTTGAAAGTCAGAATATTACCTAGTGACTTTGGAATGTATCTTTTTTCCATGTCTCTCCTACCATGACCATTTAGTTCAGTCTTCTGAGGCCATGAAGATCGAAACTCAGCAGGAAGCTGCCTTCACAACAGAAGATAATTCATCACTGTTTGCACATTGTTTGCACATGTCATTTGATCCAAATACATATTATCTTACTAGCAAAATATAACATTCTTAAGAATGATGTTCCTGAAGAAATGTAGGCCTATATTCAAAAACTCCAAACATCCTTATTCTGTTGTATCAACTACTTCGATTAAGTAATAAAGCAGGGGTTGGGTTAAATGCGGAAAACACATTTCAGTTGAATGTATTCAGTTGTACAACTGACTAGGTATCCCCCTTTCCCTTTTCCTATAAACAGCACCATAAACCAGTACAAGGAATCATTAATCATGGCTAAATGCAGTTTAGAAACATCCACTCTTTTTTTACACTACTCTTCCTCGGGCTCATGGAACCTGCTGAAGTTTCCTATTTCAGGGGCCGTGTTTTACACAGGACCAGGTGGTAACCAGTGAGGGCTACCAGAGGATATCCACTCAGCAGGTTCAGACATCTCCTTCAGTCTTTTACATCGGGCTCATCTCTCATTCCTGTACAAAACATTATACCACTAAGCAAGGACTACAGAGTGCATCTGGCTCTGAGTGCCCAACCTCAAATCTGCTTTTTGGAGGTGTCTGTGGTTGTGTGGAGTCATTGACGTCATGATGATGAGCTGTAGGCTAACATGCTGTCCCTCCTTCCCAGTCCCAGATAAACTTACTTTCATCAATTATTGAGATGGCAGCAATGTGCAGTAATATTATTACATTACAGTTTGCCAAATTCTTAGTTTCCTTACTCTCCTGACACTCAGATGGGCAGATAGGCACCTTGAGATAAAGAGATCAGTCTGAGACAATGAAGAGACATGTATTGATCACCTTCCTAACGGCTCGCAGTCCTCTCCACCCCACTCCTAATAAAACACCAGATTACCCTGCCAGACAGCCAGAGCCAGAAGACAGCCTACTTTCCCACAGAGACAATTAATGAAAAACCATGAGGCACAGGTTGATTAAAAGCACCCCAGGGAGAGGAACACAAGTTCTGCCTGCCCTGCTATCTGTGGAGAAATGTTATAGAGTGTGTGTGTGTGTGTGTGTGTGTGTGTGTGTGTGTGTGTGTGTGTGTGTGTGTGTGTGTGTGTGTGTGTGTGTGTGTGTGTGTGTGTGTGTGTGTGTGTGTGTGTGTGTATATGTGTGTGTGTATATGTGTTGTGTGCAGTGAGAATGATCTAGCTGACGGGGCCTAAAACCCCTCTCTGCAGAAATGGGGCTCATACAGAGACAGGGGCTAGTTCGCCAAACCATTCAGGATGAATACATTATGGCCCACCACTAACACTCGTTTAATGGCTTTTCATTTGACTGGTGAAGAAAAAATCACAAAAGTGATGCGACTAGGCCCTCCGAGACACTTTACTCTTAATTATGTTTTGATTATGATTAAGTCTGCCCTCAGAATGAAGACTAAACACAGCAATGCACTGCTCTTACTGAGGAGGATAATGCGAGCAGTTATGGAGAGTACAGATAGGTGCTTTAAATGATGCCCAGCTTCATTCCCTGGTCCTTTCCCTAGTGATCAATAAAGCTCATTTAGAGACACTGATTCTCTACCTCCCTATTCATCCATATCCTGAAGCAGTGTGGGAGATGGAGTGCCACTAATCTCTGTACCAATTGGCCCAGTGAGTCATGCCATGGCCATTGTGAGAGGAGAAGACTCAATTAATTAATTAAAAGGACTCTGTTCATAACATACATTATTCTAAAATGTATTTTTTTAAAAATCTAAATCCCTCATCAATTTACACACAATTTACACACAAGCTGGGATTAAAAATGTAAAAATATATAAATATAGGACAAAACACACATCATGACAAGAGAGACAACACAACACTACATAAAGAGAGACCTAAGACAACAACCTAGCAAGGCAGCAACACATGATAACACAGCATGGTAGCAACACAACATGACAACAACATGGTAGCAACACAACACGGTAGCAGCACAAAACATGGTACAAACATTATTGGGCACAGACAACAGCACAAAGGGCAAGAAGGTAGAGACAACAATACATCACGCAAAGCAGCCACGACTGTCAGTAATTGTGTCCATGATTGAGTCTTTAAATGAAGAGATTGAGATAAAACTGTCCAGTTTGAGTGTTTGTTGCAGCTCGTTCCAGTTGCTAGCTGCAGCGAACTGAAAAGACGAGCGACCCAGGGACGTGTGTGCTTTGGGGACCTTTAACAGAATGTGACTGGCAGAAGGGGTGTTGTATGTGGAGGATGACAAAGCAAAAACAATGACAAAGCAAATGACAAAGCAAAAACAGGTTTAGAAATGTTTGCAAATGTATTACAAATAAAACTGAAATATTATATTTACATAAGTATTCAGACCCATTACTCAGTACTTTGTTCTTTAAAATTTATTTTACCTTTATTTAACTAGGCAAGTCAGTTAAGAACAAATTCTTATTTTCAATGACAGCCTAGGAACAGTGGGTTAACTGCCTGCAGAGCAACAGATTTGTACCTTGTCAGCTCGGGGATTCGAACTTGCAACCTTTCGGTTACTAGTCCAACGCTCTTACCACTAGGCTACTCTGCCGCCCAACTTTATTGAAGCACCTTTGGCAGCCATTATAGCCTCGAGTCTTCTTGGGTATGACTCTACAAGCTTGGCACACCTGTATTTTGAAAGTCTCTCACATTCTTCTCTGCAGATCCTCTCAAGCTCTGTCAGGTTAGATGGGGAGCGTTGCTGCATAGCTATTTTCAGGTCTCTCCGGAGATGTTATATCGGGTTCAAGTCGGGCTCTGGCTGGGCCACTCAAGGACATTCAGGGACTTGTCCTGAAGCCACTCCTGCGTTGTCTTGGCTGTGTGCTTAGGGTTGTTTTCCTGTTGGAAGGTGAACCTTCGCCTTCGGTCCTGAGCGCTAGGGAGCAGGTTTTCATCAAGGATCTCTCTGTACTTTGCTCCATTCATCTTTGCCACGATCCTGACTAGTGTCCCAGTCCCTGCCGCTGAAAAACATCCCCACAGCATGATGCTGCCACCACTATGCTTCACCGTAGGGATGGTGGCATGTTTCCTCCAGACGTGACGCTTGGCATTCAGGCCAAAGAGCTCAATCTTGGTTTTATCAGACCAGAAAATCTTGTTTCTCTTGGTCTAAGAGTCTTTAGGTGCCTTTTGGCAAACTCCATGCAGGCTGTCATGTTCCTTTTACTGAGGAGTGGCTTCCATCTGGCCACTCTACCATAAATGCACGACTGGTGGAGTGCTGTAGAGATGGTTTTCCTTCTGGAAGGTTTTCCCTTCTCCACAGAGGAACTCTAGAGCTCTGTCAGAGTGACCGCCGGGTTCTTGGTCACCTCCCTGACCAAGGCCCTTCTCCCCCAACTGCTCAGTTTGGCCAGGCAGCCAGCTCTAGGAAGAGTCATTCTCTAGGAAGAGAATGATGGAGGCCGGCCTCCCGAGTGGCGCAATGGTCTAAGGCACTGCATCGCAGTGCTAGCTATGCCACTAGAGATTCTGGGTTCGAGTCCAGGCTCTGTTGCAGCCGGCCGCGACCGGCAGACCCATGGGGCGGAGGACAATTGGCCAGGAATTGCCCGGGTTAGGGGAGGGTTTGGCCGGTAGGGATGTCCTTGTCCCATCGCGCACTAGAGACTCCTGTGGCGGGCCGAGCACAGTGCACGGTGACACGGTCGCCAGGTGTACGGTGTTTCCTCCGACACATTGGTGCGGCTGGCTTCCAGGTTAAGTGGGCATTTGGTCAAGAAGCAGTGCGGCTTGGTTGGGTTGTGTTTCAGAGGACGCACGGCTCTCGACCTTCGCCTCTCCCAAGTCCATACGGGTGTTGCAGCGATGAGACAAGACTAACTATCAATTGGATACCATGAAATTGCGGAGAAAAAGCTGTAAAGAAAAATCTGTAAAAAAAAAGGATGATGGAGGCCACTATGTTCTTGGGGACCTTTAATATTGCAGAAATGTTTTGGTACCCTTCCCCAGTGGTACCCCTGTGGGACCTTATATAGACAGGTGTGTGCCTTTCCAAATTATTTTGTACTTTTTTTTATTTAACTAGGCAAGTCAGTTAAGAACAAATTGTTATTTACAATGACGGACGACCAAAAGGCCTCCTGTGGGGATGGGAGCTGGGATTAAAAATGTAAAAATATATAAATATAGGACAAAACACACATCATGACAAGAGAGACAACACAACACTACATAAAGAGAGACCTAAGACAACAACCTAGCAAGGCAGCAACACATGATAACACAGCATGGTAGCAACACAACATGACAACAACATGGTAGCAACACAACACGGTAGCAGCACAAAACATGGTACAAACATTATTGGGCACAGACAACAGCACAAAGGGCAAGAAGGTAGAGACAACAATACATCACGCAAAGCAGCCACGACTGTCAGTAATTGTGTCCATGATTGAGTCTTTAAATGAAGAGATTGAGATAAAACTGTCCAGTTTGAGTGTTTGTTGCAGCTCGTTCCAGTTGCTAGCTGCAGCGAACTGAAAAGACGAGCGACCCAGGGACGTGTGTGCTTTGGGGACCTTTAACAGAATGTGACTGGCAGAAGGGGTGTTGTATGTGGAGGATGAGGGCTGCAGTAGATATCTCAGATAGGGGGGAGTGAGGCCTAAGCGGGTTTTAAAATCATGTGCAATCAATAGAATTTACCACAGGTGGACTCCAATCAAGTTGAAGAAACATCTCAAGGATGATCAATGGAAACAGGATGCACTTGAGGTCAATTTCGAGTCTCAGGGCAAAGGGTCTGAATACTTATGTAAATAAGATGTTTCGGGTTTTTATACATTTGAAACATTTATACATTTGAAACAAATAGTATGTGTATTTATTTAATACATTTAAGACAGTGGTTCTTAACCTTGTTGGAGGTACTGAACCCCACCAGTTTCATATGCGCATTCACCGAACCCTTCTTAATTGGAAAAATAAAATATGATTTTTTCAAATTCAAAACATAGGTATATATTTTACTGGTGCACAAAATGAACCGTGCATCAACATCAACACCGTGTGTTCAAAGAACAAAATCATCAAAACATGATTTTCACACAAAAACATAATAATGAATATTTACTGCAAATCAGTGTGACTTCTGCTGTTGCCTTTCAGAGACCAGTTCAGAAATGCGCGGCTTCACCTTGGCAAGTGCCACTCTCATGTCATTTTCGCAACAAAGTCTGTTCCTTTTCTTTGTTTTTATGTCCAGCATCCTCAAAAAGGATTGCTCGCAAAGATATGTTGTAACAAACGGTATGAAAATCTCCAAAGCTTTCTTAGCAATAACAGGGTACGTTACCATTTGTTGACACCAAAACGTTGAAAGCGTTGTTGTTCTGAAGAGTTGCTGTTGAACCTGGCTCTGCTGAATTTCAATGATTTCATCGAGGTATTCATCATTGACATCTGTTGTCTCAACACTAAACGTGAACGGCTGTCTCACCCATGCTGGATATGACTCTCTTGTAGGGAAGTATCCGTCGAGAGACTTTGCAAGCTCATCTAAGTGCGTGGCAATTGCTTGCTTCAGTTCCGCGGGTACAGAAATGTCTCCGATACCAGATACATCTTCGATCTTACTTACACAGTCGTCCAGCAGGGGAAAGTTTGCGAAGTTATCGTTCTCTGTTCGTCGTTTCCATAATGGTAGCTTTTTTTGAAAAGCCTTCAGGTTTTCCTCCGCTTCGATGATGTTGACTCCACCGCCCTGCATCTTTTGATTGAGATGATTGAGAGCTGCGAAGATATCAGCCATGTACGCTAAAATGAGAATGAACTCAGAATTTTTGAAGCAATCTGCATGACAATGTTGGTGCTCTTGCAAAAACAGGGCTAATTCCACACGCACGGCAAAAACACGATTCAGCACCTGTCCCCGGGATAACCACCGAACGTTAGAATGGTACAGAAGTACCTCGAATTCAGAGCCCATTTCTTTACACAGCTCACTGAAGATGCGGTGCCTCAGAGCACTAGTTCGCACATAGTTCACGCATTCCACTACAATTTTGAATACTTCTGCCAGTTTTGGAGGCAAGGTTTTTGTTGCCAACTCATGCCTGTGCAGAATACAATGCGTAACAATGATGTGTGGTGCATCGGCTTTCACTAGCGCACCAAAACCAGACTTTCTTCCCAGCATGACTGGAGCTCCGTCCGAACGAACTGCAGAAACCATATCCCACGAAAGATTGTTGTCTTTGAAGAAGTCATCCACAAGTTTCTTCACATCGGCTGCCTTAGTTGTTGTTGTAAGAGGCTTACAAAATAAAAAATCTTCCTTTATCACGTCGTCTTTCACATAGCGCACGAATACAGCAAGCTGGCTTAGATTGGAAACGTCTGTGGTCTCGTCGAGTTGAAGGCTGAATTTTGCCGGGCTTGAAATCAGATCTGCAACTACTTGAGTCAAGATGTCTTTGCTCATGTCCTCTATTCTGTCGCTGATGGTGTCATTTGAAAGAGGAATTTGGGATAACTTAACTTCAGCCTCTTTTCCCAGCATGATATTCGCCATCTTCAACACAGCTGGTTTTATGAGTGTTTCACCAATGGTGTGTGGTTTGCCCTGCTTTGCGATCAGGTAAGCAACTTCGTACGATGCTGTGAGGATCGGTTTGTTGATGGGTACAAAGCCGAGAAACAGGCAGAGTAGCCTTTTCATCGAATCTGGCTCTCTTCACCTTGAATTCAGCGAGCGTTGTGTTCTTGTATTTTCCATCTCCATGCAGCTTAAGGAAGTGTTCTCTTAGTTTTGCCGGTGCTAGACTAGAATTGCTCAACTTGGCATTGCAAATCATGCAGTTAGGACGCTGACTCCCATCACGTTCCGTTATACATGTGAATCCATATTGTACATATTCGTCCGACCACTTTCTTTTTTTGCTCGACATAGTAAGTATGAAGGGATTAAAATATTAAGAAAGAAATCACAAGACGTACCATCACGACAGTCACAAGTCGACTACTGAGCGCACCAAATTCCCTGCAGCACAGATAGGCCAAGCGATGTAGCGTGATCACCTGCAGCCAATGATGGCCAAGCGGGGCGTGTCATCACGAATCATATGAGTCGGATGTGTGTCTTGACCTCCGCCGAACCCCTGAGACTGACTCACCGAACCCCTGGGGTTCGATCGAACCCAGGTTAAGAACCACTGATTTAAGAATAAGGCTGTAAGGTAACAAAATATGGAACAAGTCGAGGGGTCTGAATACTTTCTAAAGGCACTGTAAGTAAAGGCAAGGAACTGTCACGATCGTCGAAATAACATTCGGACCAAGGCGCAGCGTGATATGGGTTCCACATCTTTTTATTAGTGAAACGCAAAAAACAATAAAGAGCAAACGACACGTGAAGCTATGGAGTGCTCACAGGCAACTACACCTAAACAAGATCCCACAAAAAACAGTAGGGAAATGGCTGCCTAAATATGATCCCCAATCAGAGACAACGATAAACAGCTGCCTCTGATTGGGAACCATACCAGGCCAACATAGAAAAAAACAACCTAGATTATCCACCCTAGTCACACCCCGACCTAACAGGAACAAATAAAGCCTTAGCAGGCCTTATAGACCTAAGGGCTCGAACAGACCAATATTGTTTGCCTGACGAGAGTTCGAGAGTGCAAACCGATTTTACATTGTGCAAAAATGTTGACAGTCAGACGTCAACAGCACACTGAATGAACGGTAGACGAACAGGAGATCTACATTCGGTGTGATGTGTGCGACCCATAAGACATGAGGTTCTACAAGAGATCCTGTTGGGATTCTGTATTATTCCTGACCACTTGACCTGAGGAAAAACTCTGGGCCCTAGTAATACTGTATATAAACACTTACTAGCGCTCTAAAACAGGACAACTTTATGATCCGTCTATAATATTGATGGTCTATTTATATACAGTAATCCACTTGTATTTTCATGGCCTGAGAAGCAACAAAAGTAGAACATCCCTCAAATGATAAAACTAACAGACAGACTTCATTTGGATTGGGACACTACTGGAGCAGGATTCTAACTCTCCACCTGTGTCATCAGACTGCTATCTCATGAATGACAGGCGAGTCACCACCTTGGAGGAAAACAACTCTCCACCAGATGGCAACCACATCACTCAGACAGGTGTGTGTGTTTGTGATGCCTGGGCGTGTTTCTACTCCTGTTCCTCTCTTCTGATAGAAGGCCCTCCCAAAGCTCTGAATTATTCACTTTGGGTTGAAACTACTCTTTCTCCCTCTCTGAAACATTTCTCTTCTTTGCAAGCAAACATCATATTCAGCAGTTTGCTACATCCACATACTAATTTATGTATATAGTATACATATATTCACATATCTGTACTTACATCAATTTAATTACATTTCCCAGGTGTATGAGCAGTATGAAATATATCTATTTCTCAAGTTCCCAGTGCTATATTTGCATCCCTTGAGTGTTTCAAATTCAGCTGGGCTCTGGATAACAGCAAAATAACAGTATTTGGCTGTAGCAAAAAGGTGTTTGATATGAATGCAGCCCCCCTCCCTCTAGACTGAGTCATGCTGTAATCTACCTTCACAGAAAGAGAAAGAAGGAGACATACAGAAGGAGAGAGAGTGGGAGAGAGAGAGAGAGAAAGAGAGAGACAGGGGGAGACAAAGAAAGAGAGAAAGGATGAATGGGAGGAGTGATGAATGCAAGGAATGAACGATTAGAGCAAAAAGGAAAATCAATGAGGTGAAGGAGAGAGTGAGTGATGGTCAGTTACATTTAGCAGACGCTCTTATCCAGAGCGACTTACAGTTAGTGCATTTATCCAAAGATAGCTAGGTGAGACAACCACATAACATAAAGACCGTTATCAGGCATATACAGCAGACTGAGCCAACGAGCCAATGCTGGCATAGATTTAACAGAGTCACTTTCCCTGACATTATACTGTAATTTATGGAGATCTAAAATGACAGCAACGTGATTGTTAATCAGTCCCATGTCTCAGTCGATGTCTCCCTCCCTACACACAGTGTCTCCTCTAATGACCTTGGCAAGAAACATGCAACTGATAAAAAAATACAAAATTATATGATCTGCAGCAGGCAGCTTAGAAACAAGTTCTGCCTAATGTCTGTCCACAAGAAAGAAGGCTGGTGGCTGGGAAAAGGCTATACGGACAGTCCTGACCTACAAACCAATATTTCATTTAAAAATTGGTTAAAAATAGGTTACGGTTAGGGTTAGGGTTAGGGTCAGGATTAACGGTTTGGTTAAGGTTAGGTTTAGGGTAAGGGTCAGTTTTAGATTTTAGTTCATAGTTTTGCAGGTCAGGGGTGTCCTTATAGCCCCTCTCTGGAGGCTGGTTGCAGGAGCATATGAAATATAAAGCAGACCTTCGTCAGCTCCCAGCTCCATGCCACTTTTACAGCCACGCAACTCTAAAATAGGCCCAATAAACATAGTTTATTGAAGTAAATTATGCAGCGGGATAGTTTGGGGAAAAAGGATTTACACATTTTCTGCTTAGCCCAGAGCTAAGAGAGCTCTAAAGCTCAGGGCTTAGCAATGTTTCACACAAATTTGAAAGGATAGCACCAAACCTAGCCTAGGGCATAGCTAGCTGCCCCTGCTCTGGAGCTAACATCAACTCTTTGGGGCTAGCCAAACACAGAGTTAGTGATCATTTGTTTTGGTTAGTTTGAAACAGGCTAGCCCTGTGACAGATTTCTCCCTCTTTTCTGGAGTTCCTCAACTCCCATCTCTTCTGTTTAATGAAGGGTGTCCATGCACAAAGTATAATAAGCATGGAAGACCAAAACGCTTAAAGGGTGGACCTCGAAACTGCTTGGCTTGAATAGCTGCCTAAAGTTGTATTATGGCTACAAAATAACATGGATGAGCACATGTCTTGAGGGTGTTGACACCACTAAAGCCATTATGACCTCACTGGCTGGAGGCCTTCCCAAGGGTTGGCCCACAGCTGTCCATTTAGAGCTAGCCATCACTCTCCACCATTCCAACCATCGCCTTGATAAACTGAAGGGATAACCTGTAACGATTGTCATCGGGAGAAGGAGAAGAGGACCAAGGTGCAGCGTGGTAAGTATTCATAATACTTTTAATAAATACGAACACTTGAACAAAAACAACAACGCGACAAACGAACAGTTCTGCAAGGTGCAATACACAAAACAGAAAACAACTACCCACAAACACAGGTGGGAACAGGCTACCTAAGTATGGTTCTCAATCAGAGACAACGATTGACAGCTGCCTCTGATTGGGAACCATACCAGGCCAAACACCTAGAAATACAAAACACAGAACAAAACATAGAATGTCCACCCCAACTCACGCCCTGACCAACCAAAATAGAGACATAAACAAGGAACTAAGGTCAGGGCGTGACATAACCTCAACACAAAACTGACAGGCCACTACCACACCAACTAGCCTTGTCTCAGATATGTATGTGGTTTAGCCAACTCTGTCAGAATAGCTGGCTAAAGCAACTACCGATCTGGGACCAGGCTACTGTTTGACCAATCATAGACATAACAACAAGGCGTGGAACTGACAGAGCAGAGAGCAATCTGAGAACTGCATGTTGGACTGACACGAGAGCGTAGGCCAGAAACCTCACCAACCCATGGTTTAATGTGTACAGCATGCAGACTGTGGGGTGTAGGAGGCTCTATGATCAGTTCATGGGAAAATCAGGCTCCATATATTACAGGAATATCTGCGGCCTGCGCTTACAATGCAGACAGTCATTTCCATATTTTTCGAAAAGCAGATGAGTTTCAGTTGTAGGCCTATATATTTGAGAATATTTTGGAATAAATCTAATCTCCTGAGTAATGACAAACTTTTAGCTAGCAATCTCAATTAAAGATAGCTAGTGTGTAATTTGGTTTTGCATTCTGAGCTTAGAATAAATGAAGGACAATCATGCAAATGCAGAGAAAATACTTCTGAGTAGCTCATGGGTGACCTGTCGGACAAATTCTAATTCTCAACTGTGAAACTGAGTACTGAGACAAATGTCCCAGGGAACATGATATCTGAGACTGGTCATTATAGCTACCTGTCTAGGCTAGTAACAGTGTTCACACTGAGCCAGCTAAAACACCAGAATATTCTCACCAAAATAAACACCAGGGAAAATATGGCAGTTCAAAGGGTTACTACAAACCGACTCTTTAGTTCACTTAGTATAAGTGTACGATTTCCATAAAACACAACTTGGTGCATAAATCACATAAAAGGGAAGGAGGGAAAGAGGGGAGGGCTGTCTGATAAAAGACGGACATGAGGTAGGTTGCTGCAGGTCGTTAACACAGGTGGGAGGTAGTAGCAGGGCTGCCAACTTTTGAAGAAAGCTTTGAGCGAGAATTTCATTGCCCCCCTGTCACAATCCTTAGAAGGAGGACTGGGAAAATGTTACTGTTTTAAAGCTAATTTCCTCAAATTCTACGTATTTTGACATGGCTTAGGCCTATGACCAGGGTGAAAATAAAAATAAAATGTATTCAGGATGCTTTGAACATTAAATGATCACTCAAAATTGAAGTGTAAAAAATGCAAAAAATAGATTTTTTACATCTTTTTGTGGGTGATTTGACACTTACTTTAGACAGTACTGAAATGAGATAGGGAGACAGGCAAATGTTAGAAACAGTGGGAGGGTTGGAAGCAGGGATTGATCCCTGTTCTCAGGTAGAAAGTTGTATGCGTCATGTGCCGGGGAGTGTTACCACTAGAGGTCGACCGATTAATCGGGGCCGATTTCAAGTTTTCATAACAATTGTAAATCGGTATTTTTGGGCGCCGATTTGCCGAATTATTATTATTATTATATATATTTTTTTTTTACACCTTTATTTAATCTTTATTTAACTAGGCAAGTCAGTTAAGAACACATTCTTATTTTCAATGACGGCCTAGGAGGGCAGAACGACAGATTTTTAACCTTGTCAGCTCGGGGGATCCAATCTTGCATTGATTACATTGCACTCCACGAGGAGCCTGCCTGTTAGCGAATGCAGTAAGCTAAGGTAAGTTGCTAGCTAGCATTAAACTTATCTTATAAAAAACAATCAATCAATGACTGTCATTGCTCCAATGTGTACTTAACCATAAACATCAATGCCTTTCTTAAAATCAATACACAAGTATATATTTTTAAACCTGTATATTTAGCTAAAAGAAATCCAGGTTAGCAGGCAATATTAACCAGGTGAAATTGTGTCATTTCTCTTGCGTTCATTGCACGCAGAGTCAGGGTATATGCAACAGTTTGGGCCGCCTGGCTCTTTGCGAACTAATTTGCCAGAACTTTACGTAATTATGACAACATTGAAGGTTGTGCAATGTAACAGGAATATTTAGACTCATGGATGCCACCTGTTAGATAAAATACGGAACGGAATAAACGTTTTGTTTTCGAGGTGATAGTTTCCTGATTAGTCAAAGGTATATGGTTTAGAGAGAAATAGTCGACGCGTTATAATTCCTGTAATAACTTGCGGCTGAATTTGAAAGGGGTTCCTTCGTTATTTTACTGTTCATGTCTTCCATAGAGAATGTCTTGATCTACTTCAAATAAGGTCTGTGTTTCGTGCAGGCTTAAACCGCCTCGACGTTTTGATACCCGTGTAAATCTCACTAGGATAAGGTAACGTTTGTCAACATATTTTCATAAATCCACTCTACAATTTTTTTTATCTTCGCTTATATTTAGCCAATATTGATCAGAGTTACCTTGTCCTATGGATATCTACACAGTTATAAAATTGGCACGGTGATGTAAGCCTACACGAAACACAGACCTTATTTTAAGTGAATCTAAAAAATATCCTATGGAATAAATGAAGGAACCGCTTTTCAGATTTTGCTAGGTGTCATGGGAATTATGACTCGCACTTTGGTTGTCAATTCTTACCATGCCCATTATTAAAATAGGATTTCCTGCATATAGAAATTCAAGTTTTTGTTTTCAACATTCATCACAGGTAACTTAAACTCTATTTTTATTCAAACAGTTGAGAGTATTTGTCTCCTAAGCAGACTCTTCAGTATCATTGTCACTTCAGAGCTGTGTGCTTGTGTGTATTTATGTATTATATTAAGTTAAAATAAAAGTGTTCATTGTTCATTCAGTATTGTTGCAATTGTCATTATTACAAAAATGTGTGTGTGTGTATGATATATATATATATATATACACTGCTCAAAAAAATAAAGGGAACACTAAAATAACACATCCTAGATCTGAATGAATGAAATATTCTTATTAAATACTTTTTTCTTTACATAGTTGAATGTGCTGACAACAAAATCACACAAAAATTATCAATGGAAATCAAATTTATCAACCCATGGAGGTCTGGATTTGGAGTCACACTCAAAATTAAAGTGGAAAACCACACTACAGGCTGATCCAACTTTGATGTAATGTCCTTAAAACAAGTCAAAATGAGGCTCAGTAGTGTGTGTGGCCTCCACGTGCCTGTATGACCTCCCTACAACGCCTGGGCATGCTCCTGATGAGGTGGCGGATGGTCTCCTGAGGGATCTCCTCCCAGACCTGGACTAAAGCATCCGCCAACTCCTGGACAGTCTGTGGTGCAACGTGGTGTTGGTGGATGGAGCGAGACATGATGTCCCAGATGTGCTCAATTGGATTCAGGTCTGGGGAACGGGCGGGCCAGTCCATAGCATCAATGCCTTCCTCTTGCAGGAACTGCTGACACACTCCAGCCACATGAGGTCTAGCATTGCCTTGCATTAGGAGGAACCCAGGGCCAACCGCACCAGCATATGGTCTCACAAGGGGTCTGAGGATCTCATCTCGGTACCTAATGGCAGTCAGGCTACCTCTGGCGAGCACATGGAGGGCTGTGCGGCCCCCCAACGAAATGCCACCCCACACCATGACTGACCCACCGCCAAACCGGTCATGCTGGAGGATGTTGCAGGCAGCAGAACGTTCTCCACGGCGTCTCCAGACTCTGTCACGTCTGTCACATGTGCTCATGTGCTCAGTGTGAACCTTCTTTCATCTGTGAAGAGCACAGGGCGCCAGTGGCGAATTTGCCAATCTTGGTGTTCTCTGGCAAATGCCAAACGTCCTGCACAGTGTTGGGCTGTAAGCACAACCCCCACCTGTGGACGTCGGGCCCTCATACCACCCTCATGGAGTCCGTTTCTGACCGTTTGAGCAGACACATGCACATTTGTGGCCTGCTGGAGGTCATTTTGCAGGGCTCTGGCAGTGCTCCACCTGCTCCTCCTTGCACAAAGGCGGAGGTAGCGGTCCTGCTGCTGGGTTGTTGCCCTCCTACGGCCTCCTCCACGTCTCCTGATGTACTGGCCTGTCTCCTGGTAGCGCCTCCATGCTCTGGACACTACGCTGACAGACACAGCAAACCTTCTTGCCACAGCTCGCATTGATGTGCCATCCTGGATGAGCTGCACTACCTGAGCCACTTGTGTGGGTTGTAGACTCCGTCTCATGCTACCACTAGAGTGAAAGCACCACCAGCATTCAAAAGTGACCAAAACATCAGCCAGGAAGCATAGGAACTGAGAAGTGGTCTGTGGTCACCACCTGCAGAACCACTCCTTTATTGGGGGTGTCTTGCTAATTGCCTATAATTTCCACCTTTTGCCTATTCCATTTGCATAACAGCATGTGAAATTTATTGTCAATCAGTGTTGCTTCCTAAGTGGACAGTTTGATTTCACAGAAGTGTGATTGACTTGGAGTTACATTGTGTTGTTTAAGTGTTCCCTTTATTTTTTTGAGCAGTGTATATTTAAAAAAAAATGTTTTTTTTAAATAAATCGGCCGATTAATCGGTATCGGCTTTTTTTGTCCTCCAATAATCGGTATCGGTATCGGCATTGAAAAATCATAATCGGTCGACCTCTAGTTACCACTACACCAAAGCTTTGCAAAGGGAATGTTTTTATATTAATGGTTGATGGCAGAAAGTAACCAAATCACAGATTGCAATCTCTTTGTCCATAGACTGCTTTCAAGGTAAGGACACATTTGTTTTTAATTTGGGTGAGCCATCTCTTTAAATTAGTTCTGGAAGAAAATATTGCTTTCTCTCCAGGAAGGTTGGCCACCGCTGATGTATGTTTCCCAAGTGCTGGATGTTTGAAAATGTTCTTGTTATAACAATTAACTTCTCAAAATCACCCAACCTTCAAGAAAAATTTAATGAATATCAATATTCAGGTGGTTTATGCCTACTAGTTGAAGATCTTTGCCATCATCTTCCTCTATATAGACAAAATATGATGCCTTTATGAGTTGTGAGTCCCTCCACCATCTCTGCCTAGCATGTGCACAATACTAAAATGTCAAAAATTATATTTGATTCCTGGAGCATTTAATATCCAATGCTTATTTGATGACTTATTCAAAACTGTCTATGAATAGCTGCAGAAATACATTCATTTTCAAAGACACAAGTAGGTGAAATTGGGAAGAAGTGGAATAATAAAATACATTTGTGGAATAACAGTAGTGTTCATGCTGACAAGCACAGTAATTACCCTATATTTTAGCCCATTGTTAAGAATGATAATTGTTCCAATGATCAGAGTAAATAAAGTAAATAGATAATGATGACATACATCTGCCACTACACCCTAACCAAATTCTTCTTACATTTTTTTCCCACTCTAGAATCAAACTTAAACTTTTGGGTTCACAATCTGTTTGATAAAATGATTTTCATAGTTACAAATCAGGTCACCCTATCAAACGTCCCTGCTAAAACATACTGTAGGTCTGTCTGTTGCCTTTTGTTGTCACAGCCTAATACAAGTGTGGCTTAATACATGCTGTTAAAAGGCTGCATTCTGCAATAAGGACAGGAATAACAGCAACCTCATTTTGTGACTTGTTTCAGGAAACTAGGCATATGTCGTGCGTCACTACTTCACATGAGAGGCATTTGAATGTAAAAACAGTTTTTAATTTTTTTTTAATGTTTTTTGGGCAGAAATGCCTTCTGGAACATATGAACTTTCATGTGCCTTCATAACAAACTTGTATGCCATCTGTAAACACAAGTAAAACTGTTAAATTACGAGCCTGAAAAAGCCAGGAACCTTCCCGCTAGCCATGATTGGCTGAGATAATAGATGGGCTGGACATGCCGAGAGATGAGTTTGGATTGGTCTGCCATGTAGAATTCTTCTGTCTATAACACGAGCTGCTCAGTATGAGTAGGTAATCCTTTCTAAAGCGCCTTTTTTTTAAAGATATCATGAATAACTGTAAAAGAGTTTAGGCTCTCCACTTTCTGGAGGACCGAATTTTGAAATCAGTGGAATGCCTGGTGGAAGCAGAGTATAATAGCTAAGGAGATAGAGAAAATTCAGGCGTTTGATTGCAAATCGGAGGGAGTTGAAAAGAGAATAGAGAAGCCTGTTGTATAAAACACCTGTCTCTGGACTACATCTTCAAACTAAGGGCAACCATGGTATCTGTGACAGAGGGAAAAGCATTCATCCATGTATAGGGGTAAGAGAGTCTAGCTAGCTACATTTTTAGATATTATACGTTTCAGATATTGTCAGAAAGTTGTTTTCATTGCAAGTTAAAGCGTACTGTTAGCTAGCTAGCTAACGTTAGCTGGCTGGTTCGCTAGCTAATGTTACATTTATGATCTGTGTATAAATATTATTTGTATCTCAGAGCCATTTGCATTGCTAGTTAAAACCTAATGTTAGCTAGCTAGCTAACATTGAACCTAGTTGGTTAGCTTTAGCTACCTGTAGGGTAGTAACGTTGCAGGGTAGTAACGTTATGGGGGTAGTAATGTTATGAGTAGGGATTATGGTTAATTGTTTAGCTAGCTACATGTCTAAACAGAAGACTCCACTATGCAAGTAACCATTTCACTGTACCGTTTACACCTTCTGTATCCTGTGCATGTGACAAATAAACTTAGATTTTATTTGATATAGTGAGAGATGGTAATGTAAAAAAGAACATGACCTGCATCAAAGTCAAATTAGGATATAACGTTAGGCCAACAAATCAAATCAAATCAAATTTTATTTGTCACATACACATGGTTAGCAGATGTTAATGCGAGTGTAGCGAAATGCTTGTGCTTCTAGTTCCGACAATGCAGTAATAACCAACAAGTAATCTAACCTAACAATTCCACAACTACTACCTTATACACACAAGTGTAAAGGGATAAAGAATATGTACATAAAGATATATGAATGAGTGATGGTACAGAACGGCATAGGCAAGATGCAGTAGATGGTATAGAGTACAGTATATACATATGAGATGAGTAATGTAGGGTATGTAAACATAAAGTGGCATAGTTTAAAGTGGCTAGTGATACATGTATTACATAAAGATGGCAAGATGCAGTAGATGATATAGAGTACAGTATATACATATACATATGAGATGAGTAATGTAGGGTATGTAAACATTATATTAAGTGGCATTGTTTAAAGTGGCTAGTGGTACATTTTTACATAATTTCCATCAATTCCCATTATTAAAGTGGCTGGAGTTGAGTCAGTATGTTGGCAGCGGCCGCTAAATGTTAGTGGTGGCTGTTTAACAGTCTGATGGCCTTGAGATAGAAGCTGTTTTTCAGTCTCTCGGTCCCTGCTTTGATGCACCTGTACTGACCTCGCCTTCTGGATGATAGCGGGGTGAACAGGCAGTGGCTTGGGTGGTTGTTGTCCTTGATGATCTTTATGGCCTTCCTGTGACATCGGGTGGTGTAGGTGTCCTGGAGGGCAGCTAGTTTGCCCCCGGTGATGCGTTGTGCAGACCTCACTACCCTCTGGAGAGCCTTACGGTTGTGGGCGGAGCAGTTGCCGTACCAGGCGGTGATACAGCCCGACAGGATGCTCTCGATTGTGCATCTGTAGAAGTTTGTGAGTGCTTTTGGTGACAAGCCGAATTTCTTCAGCCTCCTGAGGTTGAAGAGGCGCTGCTGCGCCTTCTTCACAACGCTGTCTGTGTGGGTGGACCAATTCAGTTTGTCCGTGATGTGTACACCGAGGAACTTAAAACTGTCCACCTTCTCCACTACTGACCCGTCGATGTGGATAGGGGGGTGCTCCCTCTGCTGTTTCCTGAAGTCCACAATCATCTCCTTTGTTTTGTTGACGTTGAGTGTGAGGTTATTTTCCTGACACCACACTCCGAGGGCCCTCACCTCCTCCCTGTAGGCCGTCTCGTCGTTGTTGGTAATCAAGCCTACCACTGTAGTGTCATCCGCAAACTTGATGATTGAGTTGGAGGCGTGCATGGCCACGCAGTCGTGGGTGAACAGGGAGTACAGGAGAGGGCTCAGAACGCACCCTTGTGGGGCCCCAGTGTTGAGGATCAGCGGGGTGGAGATGTTGTTACCTACCCTCACCACCTGGGGGCGGCCCGTCAGGAAGTCCAGGACCCAGTTGCACAGGGCGGGGTCAAGACCCAGGGTCTCGAGCTTGATGACGAGTTTGGAGGGTACTATGGTGTTAAATGCTGAGCTGTAGTCGATGAACAGCATTCTCACATAGGTATTCCTCTTGTCCAGATGGGTTAGGGCAGTGTGCAGTGTGGTTGCGATTGCGTCGTCTGTGGACCTATTGGGTCGGTAAGCAAATTGGAGTGGGTCTAGGGTGTCCGGTAGGGTGGAGGTGATATGGTCCTTGACTAGTCTCTCACAGCACTTCATGATGACGGAAGTGAGTGCTACGGGGCGGTAGTCGTTTAGCTCAGTTACCTTAGCTTTCTTGGGAACAGGAACAATGGTTGCCCTCTTGAAGCATGTGGGAACAGCAGACTGGGATAAGGATTGATTGAATATGTCCAAGACAGTGTCCAGGTTCTAAAATTCTCCGGTAGAATGCCCTGCTTTTAATTCTTCACACTCACAAACATAAGCTATTTTCTGTAATTAGCTTGCCATTAACTTGTAAATAATGATCTTGTTGTGAGTTTATTTTCCTGTAATAATGAATACAAATTAGCTAAAGTTAAGACATTGTCAACTATATGATATGGTTATTATATGAACTGGCTAGCCAGGTAATATAAGGTTAGCTAGCTAGCTAACAAGCTAGAAACAAACCAAAACTTTGTTTAGAAAGTTGATTTTAGTTGCCTGGTTTGCTAGATCAATATGTACTAAATACATTTTTAAACGGATAGGTTTATTGGTGTTAAAATACACCAGTTATGCTATTTTGGACTACCAGGCTGCTGATGTCCTGCAGCCTGTCGTTTTTGTGTTTATACTTTTACATAAACGGCAACGACAAGTTTGATGTCGGACAATAATATAATGTTCATGATTTCACTGCGACAACTGTATACAGACATGTCGATAGACGTAGTATAAACCAGCCTTCAGTCTTGAAATCTTTGGTTGTTTAGTACACTAGAGTACTCTGTTTAGCACATGGCCTCACATGTGAATCATTAAAGAGATGGGTGGGGCTTAAGAGGGTGTGAACGATGCTGAATAGGTGTAGACAAAGAAGAGCTATCCAGTAGATTTACGAAAACATTCAAAGGCCATTTTCTCAAAAGTGGGGTTACAAGTTTATCAACTTTCAAAGCAGAATTACTTTCCCATTTTTCCTCAACTGTAGTGTATGATGTACCATTTTCTAGCTCTGAGTCGCTACTTTTATCCAATGTAAGAAACACAACTTGCAGGCACAGATGCTTTGATTTCAAAACAACGGACAAATTAGAAAAATAAAAGCAGTAGTTTTCAATGAGTTAGATGTAAGAGGTGGGGCGTGAGAAGAGTGTTTGTCACAGCCAATGTGTGAGAGTTGGCAGCTCTGTAGTAGTATTAGTGTAAGTACTTTTATCTGGTCAAATTAAAAACAAGTACAAAGGTACAGAAAGTACTCCATTCACTGCCAGAAAGTACTCCATTCAAAAGCATGAATATGCATTTTTTTAACATTAGGGTCCCTTCACACTACTTGCGTAAAAAATCGATGCCAGAAAGTAAACCAATGAACCGCAACCTTGCACAGACACACCCCATATTCTGCTGGCTAGAACCAATGAAATTGCTTCTTCTGGCTTTTTTGGGGGGGCAGTGTGAGCGGACCATAAACGCTGAAGCTTGTTATTCTTATTGAAATGAGTAATGGTAGCTCACCCTCTGCATCAGTAGAAGTTGTGGGAGGGCTGGGATCCTCTATTGTAGTCGCCATGATTCTGTTATTGTTGTTGTTCTGTACCTCACTCTGTCCCATTGTACTGAACAGAGAGTGCTGAATGGCCACTGTCTACCAATGCCATATTAAGCCATGCCCATACTGCCCTAGGATAGAGTTAGTTAGTGTACTGCCTGTACCACTCATGTCCTCACATGTGACATTGATCAGCCCCACTGCAATACACATGGACTGCCCTTTGGACATAAAAGCCATTTGAGTGGTAAGACCTTCAAATAAAAGCTGAATTGTTGACAGTGGCTCAACCTTTTCTCTTTGTTTTTTGAGGTATGTATACTATATATAAAAAAAAAGATGTGGACACCCCTTCAAATTAGTGAATTAGGCTATTTCAGCCACACCTGTTGCTGAGAGGTGTATAAAATCGAGCAAACAGCCATGCAATCTCCATAGACAAACATTGGCAGTAGATTAGCCTTACTGCAGAGCTCAGTGACTTTCAAAGTGGCACCGTCATAGGATGCCACCTTTCCAACAAGTCAGTTCATCAAATTTCTGCCCTGCTAAAGCTGCCCCAGTCAACTGTAAGTGCTGTTATTGTGAAGTGGAAACCTCTAGGAGCAACAAAGGCTCAGCCACGAAGTGGTAGGCCACACATGCTCACAGAACAGGACCACCGAGTGCTGAAGCGCGTAAAAATCGTCTGTCCTCGATTGCAGCACTCACTACCAAGTTCCAAACTGTCTCTGGAAGCAATGTCAGCACAATAACTGTTAGTCGGGAGCTTCATGAAATGGGTTTCCATGGCCGAAGAGCCGCACACAAGCCTAAGATCACCATGTAGTGTAGTTGGCCTGGCTGTGACTGTGTGAGAGTTTAAAGTGAAAAATGTTTAGATTAACATGCTGACCAGACCGGACACGTCGCGAGCGTCGCAAAATAAATTTAGAAATCCATGTTATTAAATTATTGCACCACTGCTCGCGCGCGCCAACGAGCGTCTACGACGCCAAGGGCTAACATAGAAGTCATTCCTATTTCTGACGCAGATTGCGCTGAAAGTCCTGCCTCTCCCATCTCCTCATTGGTTTATAGAAGCAGGTACCCACATGCCATCTCCTCATTGGTTATACCCACGTGGGTGATTGAAAGACAAACTTTGTTTCCGGTTGTCGTGGTAATACAATGAAAGTTTAGATGCGATCACCATATAAGTTCAAAGATGAAAAAGCCTGGAAGGAGGAGAGATGACTAGAAACAATTCGGTTGGCCGTTTTGGATTAATTGTCGGAGTAGAGGTCCTTGTGCATTTCAGGTAAAATAACAACTCAATGTTTATATCCCAGGACAAATTAGCTAGCAACAGCAAGCTAGCTAAATAGGACAAATTAACGTTAGCTAGCAAGTGCAAGCTAACTAGCTAAATTGCCATACATGTTTAATGCTTTTCGACCTGTCCCCTAATTAATGTCATTGGTTCAGAGTTTGTTTTGATATTTTATCCTGCGTGTCGTGATCGCGTTTGGTGTGAGGGGGGGGGCAAAATAAAGATTAAGAAAGGCATAGAGAGCTATTAACCCAGCTGGCAGTTGTGGTGTGCAGCCAGCAATATAACTCATGGCTCTGATCTTATTTGAATCCACTGCACAAAGGAGAGCGTCTCTCAGGCATGAACTTACAGCCAAAAATATGGTGTTTTTTATTGATTCGACATTTATACTAAAACTACTCCCAGATGCCGCAGTCAAATAAGTCTCAGAGAGAGAGAGAGGTGATAGCACTTGCAACAGTTCGAGATTTTATCAGTTCTAACTCCAGAAGGCTACCACTATTTCACTGTTGTGTGTTGTTCTGCCTATGTTAGTTCAGGCCATTGATGTGAGGACTACACTGCTGAACCCATAGGGATAGATACTGTATGCATCTTTATGACTGAATGAGTGAGCACAGGGTTATGGATCAGAGACGCAGCGTCTCGCATTGATCAAACAGGCAAAGCGTCAATACAGGACTAAGATCGAATCGAACTACACCAGCTCTGACGCTCGTCGGATGTGGCAGGGCTTGCAAACTATTACAGACTACAAAGGGAAGCACAGCCGAGAGCTGCCCAGTGACACAAGCCTACCAGACGAGCTAAACTACTTCTATGCTCGCTTCGAGGCAAATAAATCTAAAACATGCATGAGAGCACCAGCTGTTCCGGATGACTGTGTGATCACACTCTCCGTAGCCGATGTGAGTAAGACCTTTAAACAGGTCAACATTCACAAGGCCGCAGGGCCAGACGGATTACCAGGACATGTACTGCAAGCATGAGCTGACCAACTGGCAAGTGTCTTCTCTGACATTTTTAACCTCTCTCTGTCTGAGTCTGTAATACCAACATGTTTTAAGCAGACAACCATAGTGCCTGTGCCCAAGAACACTAAGTTAACCTGTCTAAATGACTACCGACCCGTAGCACTCACGTCTGTAGCTAGGGATGAAACGGTTACCGGTTTCACGATAAACCACAGTAAAATTCCCGACGATTAGTATTACCATTTCAAATTTGTATTATCATTAAAACCGTGTTTGATCAAAAGCATGCAACGTGGGTTTTGTTTTGTGTGAAAACATGGCGGAAGGCAGTGACAGCGCTCTGGAGATTTTGTGGTCATATTTTCGGTTTTACAAGAGTGCTGAGGGAAACTTAATCAAAGATGGTCACTCTGTCTGCAGAACATGCAGAAAGAAAATGCTGCGAAAGGGGGCAATACTTCAAATATCTTGAGTCATCTTCGTGACCACCACCTACTACTTTATAGCGAATGCAAGGTAAGTTAACTTTTAGCTCAATGCATGATGTGGGGACTTCGGAATGGGGGAACATGTCATGGTTTGTCTGTAACTTGCTAATAGCTTGTCAATAATGTGAACTAAAGCTTTCAGTGTTACCTACTCTTGTAAAAACACTACACGTTGTTCTGCTGCTGTATGCGTCATGTGTCTGCAGACTATTCGCTCATTGCACACGATAACACGTTATGTAGTTTAGTCACCCAACCAACATATTTTGTTCATTTAAAATCCGGCAGTCGTCCACTTGGTTGTAAAAGTGTTCCAACAGGAGAAACACTATAGACTCCTATACAAGACTCCTGCATTTATGTCAATTGTTGGGCTCATTGCAATTACTATCACTCTTTGGGGTAGGGGGCAGTATTTTCAAGTCCGGATGAAAAGCATGTCCAGAGTAAACGGCCTGCTACAAAGCCATAAAAGCTCGAATATGCATATTATATTAGTAGATTTGGATAGAAAACACTTTGAAGTTTCTAAAACTGTTTGAATGATGTCTGTGAGTATAACAGAACTCATATGGCAGGCAAAAACCTGAGAAAAAATCCAACCAGGAAGTGGGAAATCTGAGTTTGGTCGATTTTCAACTCAGCTCCTATTGAAGATAGTGGGATATTGGTAAAGTTGCACTTCCTAAGGCTTCCACTAGATGTCAACAGTCGTTAGAACCTTGTCTGATGCGTCTACTGTGAAGTGGGGCCGAAGCAGAGAGGAATGAGTCAGGTCTAACATGACCTGAACATGCGCGTTCATGTGAGAGCGAGCTCTGTTCCATCGCACTTCTGAAGACAATGGAATACTCCGGTTGGAACATTATTGAAGAATTATGTTAAAAACATAACTTTTTTGAATGTAATTTTTTTTTTTTTTTTGCATTTTCCAATTAACAACATTCAAGACAAAAGTGAAAAGATATTAGACAACAATAGGACAAAGTGACAGTAACAGACGAGCGTAACAAAGAAAGAAAAAATAAAACAAATTATAATTATATATACAAACATACAATATAAAATAATAATGAGACATTGGATCATATGGTCACCTGCCGTAGGCTACATATTATACATTACGTGTGAAACATTATATAAGGATAATATAGAGATTCATTCAATGTGATGTGGGGGGAGATTCTCCATATAGTCAATAAAAGGTTGCCAAATTCTGTAAAATGTCTTTAACTTATTCCTCAAGCAGTAAGTAATTTTCTCCAGTGGGATACAACTATTAACTTCTGATAGCCACATTGCAACTGGCAGGGAGGAATCCAATTTCCATTTCAAGGCAATACATTTCTTGGCAATCGCTAGCAATATTTCTGTTAGCTTTATAGTATGGCTTTGCCTAAGATTGGTGTTAGTAAAGTTGCCCAGTAGACAGACCTCCGGGTCTAAAGGGAATGCAACCCCGTGAATTGAGGATATGGTATCGCATACCCCCTGCCAGATACTGTGTAGTTTTGAACACTGCCAAGTGGAATGGAGGAATGTTCCTTAATCTGAGCCATATCCTCAAAAACCATAACTTTTTAAACTTTTAGTCCGTACTTTCCGCTGGACCTGCCCGCGCGTCGTGAGTTTGGAAAGTGTACTGAACGCTAGAACAACAAGAAGGAATTTGGATATAAATTATGGACATTATCGAACAAAACAAACATTTATTGTGGAATTGGGATTCCTGGGAGTGCATTCTGATGAAGATCATCAAAGGTAAGTGAATGTTTATAATGTTACTTCTGACTTCTGTTGACTGCATAATATGGCGGATATATTTGTGTCTTGATTGGGCTCTGAGCGCCGACTCAGATTATTGCATGGTTAGCTTTTTTCGTAAAGCTTCAAATCTGACACAGCGGTTGCATTAAGGAGAAGTGCATCTAAAATTCCATGCATAACAGTTGTATCTTTTAGCAATGTTTATTATGAGTATTCCTATAAATTGATGTGGCTCTCTGCAAAATCAAAGGATGTTTTGGAACTTCTGAACGTAAGGCGCCAATGTAAACTCAGATTTTTGGATATAAATATGAACTTTACCGAACAAAACATACATGTATTATGTAACATGAGGTCCTATGAGTGTCATCTGATGAAGATCATCAAAGGTTAGTTATTTATTTTATCTATATTTCTGCTTTTTGTGAATCCTCTCTTTGGCTGGAAAAATGGCTGTGTTATTCTGTGAATAGGCACTCACCTAACATAATCGTTTGGTTTGCTTTCGTCGTAAAGCCTTTTTGAAATCGGACACTGTGGCTGGATTTACAACAAGTGTATCTCTAAATTGGTGTAAAATACATGTATGTTTGAGGAATTTTAATTATGTAATTTCTGTTGTTTTGAATTTGGCGCCCTGCAGTTTCACTGGCTGTTGAAGAGGTGGGACGCTACCGTCTCACGTACCCTAGAGAGGTTTAAGACTAATTTGTATTTATGTATATTGTGCATGGGGTCATTGCATATACACAAATGCAACACAGAAGATAGACTGTGTGTGTGTGTGTGTGTGTGTGTGTGTGTGTGTGTGTGTGTGTGTGTGTGTGTGTGTGTGTGTGTGTGTGTGTGTGTGTGTGTGTGTGTGTGTGTGTGTGTGTGTGTGTGTGTGTGTGTGTGTGAGAGAATAATAATAATAAATATAATGTAACAACACCAATAATAATAATAATACATTTGCTATTCTCTTGTTTACAGAGTGCAGCAGGCAAACCCAGTGATGCTACTAGTCCCTCCTCGTCTACAGTTGTGACACAGCCACTCGAGCAAGAATTTAAAAGGCAGTCTGCTTATGCACCCACATCAAAACATGCTCAAGACCTCACTGCAGCCCTTTCTTATTACATTGCAAAGGACATGATGCCATTTCATATTGTTGAGAGGCCTGGCTTTCTGAGGCTGATGGAGGCTGCCGTGCCTCACTACAAAGTGAATGCCGCTAATTTTATTTGCTGTTTGTTTATTTGATTTGCTTACTTAAGGTTGTGTTCATTTAAACCTGCACTAGGGAAACTTACCTCTCATGGCCATATGGTGCATTCTTTAATGTTAAGGTTATTATTTTAATGTTTATGCACACAAAAAGTGCATAGTGCTGCTAATTTTATTTGTTGTTTGTTGGTTTTCATATAAAACTTGGTGAAATGATTCCAGTGTGTGTATCAGTACTTTTTGAAAATTTCCAGCACATTTTAACAATACCGCGATAATACTGAAAACCGTGATAATTTTGGTCACCATAACCGTGATATGAAATTTTCATACCGTGTCATCTCTATCTGTAGCCATGGAGTGCTTTGAAAGACAGTCAGTATCTGGTGTGGCCACCAGCCGCATTAAGTACTGCAGTGCATCTCCTCCTCATGGACTGCACCAGATGTGCCAGTTCTTGCTGTGAGATGTTACCCCTCTCTTCCACCAAGTCACCTGCAAGTTCCAGGACATTTCTGGGGGGAATGGCCCTAGCCCTCACCCACCGATCCAACAGGTCCCAAACGTGCTCAATGGGATTGAGACCAGGGCTCTTCGCTGGCCATGGCAGAACACTGACATTCCTGTCTGGCAGGAAATCACGCATAGAACGAGCAGTATGGCTGGTGGCATTGTCATACTGGAGTGTCATGTCAGGATGAGCCTGCAGGAAGGGTACCATATGAGGGAGGAGGATGTCTTCCCTGTAACGCACAGCATTGAGATTGCCTGCAATGACAACAAGCTCAGGCCGATGATGCTGTGACACACCGCCCCAGACCATGACGGACCCTCCACCTCCAAATTGATCCCGCTCCAGTGTACAGGCATCGGTGTAACGCTCATTCCTTCAATGATAAACGCGAATACGACCATCACCCCTGGTGAGACAAAACTGTGACGCGTCAGTGAAGAGTCCTGTCTGGTCCAGCGATGGTGGGTTTGTGCCCATAGGCGACATTGTTGCCGGTGATGTCTGGTGAGGACCTGCCTTACAACAGGCCTACAAGCCCTCAGTCCAGCCTCTCTCAGCCTATTGCGGACAGTCTGAGCACTGATGGAGGGATTGTGCGTTCCTGGTGTAACTCGGGCAGTTGTTGTTGCCATCCTGTACCTGTCCCGCAGGTGTGATGTTCGGATGTACCGATCCTGTGCAGGTGTTGTTACACGTGGTTTGCCACTGCGAGGACGATCAGCTGTCCGTCCTGTCTCCCTGTAGCGCTGTCTTAGGTATCTCACAGTACGGACATTGCAATTTATTGCTCTGGCCACATCTGCAGTCCTCATGCCTCCTTGCAGCATGCCTAAGGCACCTTTAAGCAGATGAGCAGGGCCCTGGGCATCTTTCTTTTGGTGTTTTTCAGAGTCAGTAGAAAGGCCTCTTTAATGTCCTACGTTTTCATAACTGTGACCTTAATTGCCTACCGTCTGTAAGCTGTTAGTGTCTTAACGACCATTTTACAGGTGCATGTTCATTACTTGTTTATGGTTCATTGAACAAGCATGGGAAACAGTGTTTAAACCCTTTACAATGAAGATCTGTGAAGTTATTTGGATTTTTACGAATTATCTTTGAAAGACAGGGTCCTGAAAAAGGGACCTTTCTTTTTTTGCTCAGTTTATATATATATATCCATCACTATTTTTCAATTTCTATCTCTATCTTTCGTTCCATCTCCGCAAGCTTTTCTGTCTACATCAGCATAAAATTGAACTTGTGATATAAGGTCATTATGAAATATGTTTCTGTCTGTATAGCCTAAATCTATATTATTGACAAGTCCTGAACAAACACAAAACAAATCACTAAAATGTCACAATCATACACAAACAGTAAAAAAAATAAAAATCCAAAACTTTCGCATTTATTGTTTGACTGTTTAAATACCAGCCATGAAACCCAAGTCTTTTTATTATTCCGAACCTATAAAGAACATGAAAATCCCCATATTAACCCGTGTTTGAACAATTTACAAGAGTACAACTTCAACAAATCCAGTCAAACTCAATAAATACACACCTCTGTTGTTTCACATCGAGCTACAGCGTATATGCCTGGCATCAGAGAATGGACTGCTGTCATCACACAGTGCATGTTCTTGGGGGGGTTCTTGCTTGTGGATAAGGGAATGTTGTTCTCATAAAGGCTCTTTGCTTTATAAGGCTCAGTGCCATCTTTCCCTCATTATACCAAGGGCCTGAAAACCCCCAATGCCAACAAACCCACAAACCAAGCCACCAAACATGTTGGTCCCCTCTCCCATCCCAGATCCCAATAGGTCCAGAGGCGTTGGACTAGTAACCGAAAGGTTGCAAGATCGAATCCCTGAGCTGACAAGGTAAAAATCTGTCATTCTGCCCCTGAACAAGGCAGTTAACCCACTGTTCCTAGGCCGTCATTGTAATTAAGAATTTGTTCTTAACTGACTTGCCTAGTTAAATAAAGGTAAAAAATAAATAAATCATGCATAAAGTCATACCCTAAGAGCACTGTACTCATTAGCAGCACTGAACACATAAAATAACTGATGCTTTGGAATACTGTTCTTTTTCAGAGCAGTAAAAGTGTGGGGAAGAGTTTAGTAACTGAGCAATCTAAGTATTTTACATCACTGACAGAATTATAAAGGAGCAACCATTCCTGGGAATGCCAGATATCCTTCCCTCTTGGATGGCATTCCATTATGACATCACGGTGGTTTTGGGTCTTCCCAGTCTTCCCAATCCCAGAAATGGGCTATAATACTCTTTGAAAGACCCATCATTATGAGCAATGGAGACATCCACTTCAAAATCAAAAGCCTATTTAATGATGCTATAAATCTGTGGGGGTTTGCTGAGTATTGCTAACAACGATTTAAAAAATCATGTCAATGAATCAAAACCCTGAGGCACACAAAGGGTTGGAGTGGGCTGCCCAAGTGTGTTTGTTTTGAATGTGGCGAGGGGTGATGATATAATTTTGTTGGGTGTTTGAGGGGGATTCCTGAGATAGTTTCCAGTGACTGTGCTGTATTTAAAGCATGGGTTTAGCGTTACCAGTGTTCACAGCCTAGAAGGTGACTGACTGGGGCATATTCCATATGGCAATATACCCTTGCTGTTGAACTACTTACACCTTCTGAGACTGTCACCAAACACAATTCTTTCAAGGAACTGCATAGCATTCCTAATAGCTAGCTTCATATAATGCCATTAGCTTCGTCGGTAACCGCGGGACTATCTAAAATAAGGCAAAGCACTTATTTTCCCTCCCAAGGCAAATGAAGTGGATTTAATTTTCAAATAAAGCATAACTTAATGGACCCTTAATGGCGCTGGAACGCCATTGAGGCTCAGCCAGTGGCACAGAGTGAATTCAGTGGAAAGTAAAGAGCTTAATGGTCCTACTGAGCATAGAGTATCTTGAGTCATTTTCCCATGATGCCTTATGATGCCTTCCACTTGGGTGAGGAGATACAATTTCTGAGCAAAGAGAGCAGCCCATATGAGACATGATTTCAGAGAGATATCCTATACAGTCAATGCTCGTATGCATTCATCGTCATTCAAATTGTAATGTAGGTAAACCCCCTGCCTCTTAAGGCAATAAAGACTTATGAGTGGTTTATTCTTGGATGGGGAAAGACAGGACCGGGCAGGGAAATAAAGATCAATGTAATGCACAGAAGGCACAACATAATGGATGGCAATAAAAAATGACTAGTCTCATATTTCTCATGTTCTCTACAGTGTTTCCAAGAAAGAGATTATTCCATGTTCAGAACCATGACAGGTCTAACAGTAGAACACTGAGCAGCAGCTATGAAAAAACAAAATGTATATCTACCAGATTCTAGAGAGGTCTTTGACAAGACTGAATTGATTCAGTTCATATACTGTGGCAGTCTCTTTTATTTCTGTTCTAATGCATCTCTACAACACGGACACACCGGATAGTTACAGCTGAAAACACACTGATAGTTATATACCCCAAAGGCAAAACAAAAACATGTACTGCATTTTCAAATAAAGAATAACGCCCATCATTCTTCTACCACAGGTAGAGATTGGTGTTGCAGAGATAGTACGTTTGTACATACCTACGTACCGCTGAATAAACTTTTAGCTTGTGAGGTTTTTCTCTGACTAGGCACGGTTGAGCAATAGTGATGGGTGAGTGCACCAGAAGTGAACGAAGCTTGGCCAAGCATCCCAGGACACGGTCCCTGTCACTCTGACTGACTTTCACTTCATCAAACCCTATCATCTAGGACGGGATGGCTAGGCTGGGGAGGGTTTCATACAGGCCTCCAGCCATCAAATGTACTCCTGAGATTCTGAGATGCCAGAAGAAATATCTAATAACTACCACATTAGTTGACAATATCTCATTATCACACCCAGAAGGAAACTAATTACTTAGAAAGCCTGACTGCTATCTTATGCCATTGTTCATAATGTTTATGCCTGCCTATGATGAATGTTAGGTCTTACATAGCTGTTATGAAGGCTTTATGAATGCATATATAAGTAGAGCTACAAGTGTAACCCTACCACTTGGACTTCTGAACCCATTATGTAATGCATTAACTTCAAGTTTTTGTAGTTCCTGTCTGAGTTGCTTTTCAACTGTCACTATTTCTGATGAGAATGGATGATGAATGTGACTTTGCTAGCTGGAGTGACTGATGTAGCGTGATTTATTTGTATGAGGTCCCTGAACAGATCAAAATCATCCTCCGCTACTTTCAAATCTTTCTCCATTGACAATCAGGCCTTGAGAGGCAAAGCTCCTGTGATAAGAAGTGATTTATTTGTGGGAGTCTGAAACAGAACCCGAGGAAATGATTCAAATCCTAACACAATTTGCACAGCTCATGGTCTACGCAGTTAGATTATATACACAATAACCTTCTATGGTGGCATATAAATCTCCCTACACAATCATACTCTTAACCTTCATGGCTGCCCTAAACAATGTCTGGAGCACAGGCAATTCAGTTATCCCTCACATCAAGAATCCAATATACAGTTGAAGTCGGAAATTTACATACACTTAGGTTGGAGTCCTTAAAACTTGTTTTATAACCACTCCACAAATTTCTTGTTAACGAACTATAGTTTTGGCAAGTCGGTTAGGACATCTACTTTGTGCCTGACACAGGCAATTTTTCAAAAAAAAATTAAAGACGGATTATTTCACTTATAACTCACTGTGTCACAATTCCAGTGGGTCAGAAGTTTACATACACTAAGTTGACTGTGCCTTTAAACAGCTTGGAAAATTCCAGAAAATGATGTCATGGCTTTAGAAGCTTCTGATAGGCTAATTGACATAATTTGAGTCAATAGGAGGTGTATCTGTGGATGTGTTTCAAGGCCTACCTTCAAACTCAGTGCCTCTTTGCTTGACATCATGGGAAAATCAAAAGAAATCAGCCAAGACCTCAGAAAAAAAATGTTGACCTCCACAAGTCTGGTTCATCCTTGGAAGCAATTTCCAAATGCCTGAAGGTACCACATTCATCTGTACAAACAATAGTACGCAAGTATAAACACCATGGGACCACGCAGCCATTATACCGCTCAGGAAGGAGCGGTATATATAATTCTGTCTCCTAGAGATGAACGTACTTTGGTGCGAAAAGTGCAAATCAATCGCAGAACAACAGCAAAGGACCCTGTGAAGATGCTGGAGGAAACAGGTACAAAAGTATCTATATCCACAGTAAAACGAGTCCTATATCGACATAACCTGAAAGGCCGATCAGCAAGGAAGAAGCCACTGCTACAAAACCAGCATAAAAAAGCCAGACTACGGTTTGCAACTGCACATGGGGACAAAGTTCGTACTTTTTGGAGAAATGTCCTCTGGTCTGATGAAACAAAAATAGAACTGTTTGGCCATAATGACCATCGTTATGTTTGGAGGAAAAAGGGGAAGGAAGCTGGCAAGCCGAAGAACACCATCCCAACCGTGAAACCGGGAGTGGCAGCATCATGTTGTGGGGGTGCTTTGCTGCAGGGGGACTGGTGCACTTACAAAATAGATGGCATCATGAGGACGGAAAATGATGTGGATCTATTGAAGCAACATCTCAAGACATCAGTCAAGAAGTTAAAGCTTGGTCGCAAATGGGTCTTCCAAATGGACAATGACCCCAAGCATATGTAACGGATGTGAAATGGCTAGCTAGTTAGCGGGTACGCGCTAGTAGCGTTTCAATCAGTTACGTCACTTGCTCTGAAACCTAGATGTAGTGTTGCCCCTTGCTCTGCAAGGGCCGCGGCCTTTGTGGAGCAATGGGTAACGACGCTTCGTGGGCGACCGTTGTTGATGTGTGCAGAGGGTCCCTGGTTTGCGCCCGTTTCGGGGCGAGGGGACGGTTTAAAGTTATACTGTTACATTGATGCTGTTGACCCGGATCACTGGTTGCTGCGGAAAAGGAGGAGGTTGAAAGGGGGGTGAGTGTAACGGATGTGAAATGGCTAGCTAGTTAGCGGGTACGCGCTAGTAGCGTTTCAATCAGTTACGTCACTTGCTCTGAAACCTAGATGTAGTGTTGCCCCTTGCTCTGCAAGGGCCGAGGCTTTTGTGGAGCGATGGGTAACGACGCTTCGTGGGTGTCAGTTGTTGATGTGTGCAGAGGTTCCCTGGTTCGCGCCCGGGTCGGGGCGAGGGGACGGTCTAAAGTTATACTGTTACACATACTTCCAAGTTGTGGCAAAATGGCTTAAGGACAACAAAGTCAAGGTATTGGAGTGGCCATCACAAAGCTCTGACCTCAATACTATAGAACATTTGTGGGCAGAACTGAAAAAGCGTGTGTGAGTGAGGAGGCCTACAAACCTGACTCAGTTACACCAGCTCTGTCAGGAGGAATGGGCCAAAATTCACCCAACTTATTGTGGGAAGCTTGTGGAAGGCTTCCCGAAATGTTTGACCCAAGTTAAACAATTTAAAGGCAATGCTACCAAATACTAATTGAGTGTATGTAAACTCCTGACCCACTGGGAATGTGATGAAAGAAATAAAAGCTGAAATAAATAATTCTCTCTACTATTATTCTGACATTTCCCATTCTTAAAATAAAATGGTGATCCTAACTGACCTAAGACAGGGAATTTTTACTAGGATTAAATGTCAGGAATTGTGAAAAACTCAGTTTAAATGTGTTTGGCTAAGGTCTATGTAAACTTCTGACTTCAACTGTATATACACATTGTGATAAAAGACAGGACAGTACGCTTTCATATTTCTTCAGCCTGCCAGCACTGACATGCGAAGGATTTTATCATGCATTGAATTGCAACCACTGTCCTTTAAAAAAACATGTTACAGCAACATCAGATACATCTATTTAATTCCTCTTGGGTATAGGAAACATGCTACTGATCGTTACAATGTATGTTACAATGTACAAGGTGGAAAAATCTGCCGTTCTGCCCTTGAGCAAGGCAGTTAACCTCAACAACAAATGCTCCCCGGGTGCCGATGACGTGGACGTCGATTAAGGCAGCCCCCCGCACCTCTCTGATTCAGAGGGCTTAGTTTAAATGCGGAAGACACATTTCGGTTGAAGGAATTCAGTTGTGCAACTGACTAGATATCCCATTTCCCTTTCTCTTCCCTTATTACTCAAGAAAACGCTATCTGGCTCTCTCACTATGATTCCTATAGGATGAGAAGCAAAGAACATCTTGCTATAAACAGCATGACAGATTTGCCCTCCCCTGTGGCTGGGTGAGGTGGGTCAGTTGGAATATTGGCTTCACAGCCACCTTAGCCTATCCCTCTGGGCAATAAGAGCTGTCTCTCTTTATCCATTTGTCTTTCTCTAGTTTTCTCTAGTCTCTAGCTTTGCTGCTGATTGTTGGCCCATCACTATCGACTATGGCCAGAGGGCTTGACAGGCTCCCATCACAGCAAAATGAAGCCCATCGTTCTATCCATTAGAGCAGAAACTGGTCTGAAAATCAATGCTTTGCATTGGACCGTTCTATTCAGAGGGGTGGGAGGGGGTTACAGAACAACAAAAGAGTTCTCTGAATCTGATGCTGTGGAATGTTAAATCGTTTAATCAAGTATGGATCTGTTCACTTCCTGGGGGCACACGGCTGGTTACTCAACACCCCCCTATAGCCTGTGGTAGCCTTTGCGGGTGTATTGAGGTCCACGTGACAACTCGGGACCCCCGGGGAGAGTGGAGAGCACAGGGGTCAGCATCAATCGTCCGCCCTGACGACCCTCTGCCTCTGTTTTGGTTATCACACAGCTGGAGGTGCTGAGAGATAGAGAGAGCAGAGGGGGCCAAGGGTCTATCAGAATGCCCTTACACCCCATTATCACAGGACACTGCCCTGTGGCTATGGCTGTGGCTATGACTGTGTACATCCCTGTACAGGGTGTCACAATGCATCACCATCCATCTGCAGCCTATAGCACAATGTGATGAAAAGATTACATAACAAAATAAGCATAAGACCAAATGGTGCTAGTATTAGCCTATAGCCATACATTTCCATTGGTCTTTTTTGCTCTGTTCTCTGAGCTTTGTTTTTTTTTTTTTTTTCATTTAACCTTTATTTAAGTAGGCAAGTCATTTAAGAACAAATTCGTATTTACAATGACAGCCTATCAAGAGACAAAAGGCCTCCTGTGAGGACGATGGCTGGGATAAAAAAAAAGTAGGACAAAACACACATCACGACAAGAGAGACACCACAACACTACATAAAGAGAGACCTAAGACAACAACACAGCATGGTAGCAACACATGACAACACAGCATGGTATCAACACATGACAACACAGCATGGTAGCAACACAACATGACAACAACACTGTAGCAACACAACATGGCAGCAGCACAAGCATGGTACAGCACGAAGGGCAAAAAGGTAGAGACAACAATGCATCAGGTGAAGCAGCCACAAGTGTCAGTAAGTGTCTATGATTGAGTCTTTGAATGTAGAGATAGAGATAAAACTGTCCAGTTTGAGTGTTTTTTGCAGCTCGTTCCAGTCGCTAGTGGCAGCGAACTGAAAAGAGGAGCGACCCAGGGATGTGTGGGCTTTGGGGACCTTTAACAGAATGTGACTGGCAGAACGGGTGTTGTATGTGGAGAACGAGGGTTGCAGTAGGTATCTCAGATAGTGGGGAGGGAGGCCTCCTATAAGGAGCATTGGTGGTAAATCTGATGGCCAAATGGTAAAGAACATCTAGCCGCTCGATGGCACCCTTACCTGCCAATCTATAAATTATAAATTACGTCTAACACTAATCAGTGTTAGTTTGGCAGCTGGGGTGAAAGAGGAGCAATTACGATAGAGGGAACCAAGTCTAGATTTAACCTTAGCCTGCAGCTTGGATGTGCTGAGAGAAGGACAGTGTACTATAGTAGAACACAACCAGTTTACTAGCTACCACAAGCATGAAGCACCATACCACACAGCTTGGCTTTGTTTAACAATGTGGGCTGGTTGGTTGTAGTAATAATAGTACGGCTGTCCAGGTCTCCTTTTGACTTATATTTAAGGACTTCCTCTTCTCAATCGCAGCCCTGTGTCCTGCCCTTCCTGCCAGACCTCTTGTCATCCTCCTTGTCAAGTGCAGGCCTGTGCTTGTGCAGTCATTTTGGCAGCTCTGCTTTTAGGCACAGGCTGGCCTACTTTTAGACACCGTTAGCAGAGCAAATAGACCAAATTGGATGGATTCAGATTCACCCTGCCAGCACGCTGCAGACAGCCCCAGGAGTTCACTGCAGGGTGCAGGGCTTAGTGCTCTTTTTTCTCTCTCTGTCTCTCTTTCTCTCCTTCACTTCCCCCTCTCTCTGTTTATCTCTTTCTTTCTCTCACTCTCTGTGCCTCCTTATTTATCTCTCTATCGCTCAGCTCTGGATCTGGTAGCAATACGATGTGCACCAACCAGTCAAAGTCTGTCTCTCACTGACTGCAGCTGTGAATGAGATGACCAACTAGGAGGTGATAAGGTCTGCAGGTTTGCAGAAGGTTATAGGGGCAGAGAATACTGTTTTAACATCTATCATAGTCTTCTGGGGAGCAATAAAGTAGAATGGAATGGAATAGAATAACTTTATTTTTCCAAAAGGGAACTTCAATATAGATGAGTATTGAACCAGTGCCTTCAGATCTGAATGTGACATTTACTAAAAAGCTATGGGAGAAAAATATGGCGGTTTTGCCATTTCAACACAGTCCCTCGTCGCTTATTCCCGGGCCCCCTGCCATCCTGAGAATAATAATATTACCATAAAACATTAGGAGGAACGTTACAGAACCACTTGAGTTCTACTGGACTAGCTAACCTCCTTCCTTACAACCCCAGATAGGAAGAGACACATTTGTTAGCATTCATCACCGTAATTAGCTTGCCGCTGTTTAATTTCATCAAACACACTGTCTTTTGTCTCTGTGATCACAGACGAGCCAGCCAGACACAGCACTCAGCTCCACGGCCCACAGTCAGGGACTTAATGAGAGAGAGCTTCATTATTTGAATCATGTGACCTGAGAGCTTTCTTCTCTGTGACTGAGCTTCACTTGCATGGGCCCACAGACAGACACAGGAACAGGAAATCTGATGAAGGTGTTCATTCATTTGGGGGATGTGAGTTAGAAAGGCTTTAATGTAGGAGTTTGTGTGTCTAATTATTCATTTGATAATATAAGCAACTGCACTGCCTAGGCTTGTTATGGCTGATAACTCCACGGTAGCAAACGACACAAAGTCACTGACTACACTTATTTCACTGGTTTCCGAATTAGATTTTTGCCTCTCAAGAATACTTATATACCATATCACCACTCTAACTCCAGCCTGGTCTCTAGCTATGCAAACCTGTTGGTAACTTGTTCTTAGTGAACGTCCTTACTTGATCTGTGGCTCCTTTGAACAGGAGACTTCCACAGTGCAGGAAGTGTGCCAGACTCTCTCACACACACCTGTCTGGCTCACAAAGGGCGACATGCTGAGACAAGGCCTGACACACCTGTCACAAGCTAACCTGTCACCTGCTCTGCCAGTCCCTGTGAATCACTGTACATTTAGTTTCAGTGTCTGTCTGATGACTGATACTGAGAAAATAAAGACAACGACCACATCATCTACTTATCTATCACCCAGTGGTGACTGGCCATTAATCAGACATCACTAGGGTGAACTAACTTTGAACACATCTAGTACAGAACAACACACAACAGTGAAATAGTGGTAGCCTTCTGGAGTTAGAGCTGATAAAATCTCGAACTGTTGCAAGTGCTATCACCTATCTCTCTCTTTCTCTCCCTCTGTGTGTACCCCTTTAATCTCTCTTGAGTCCAATTATTGTAATTTCTGGACTCTGCTGAATAGATCAAGTTACCAGATACAACTGCACTATAAATATTTCCCTTATTGAACATTACCCTGTAAAGCACTGAGATTTTGAAGTGTTCTTCATTACTCCATGTTACTAAGCCATAAAGCAAATATATATGGCAAAACAAACAGTTAGCTTTAAGTAAAACTACAAAATGCTCCCTCGATAGAGAAACCATTTGAGCTTCTTTATTTCGGTTATTTAAGATAAATATAAATCTAATCTTAAGTGTCCTTCCCTCTCCCCCAACACATGGACGTACTATGTAGGGAATAAGGTGCCAAAATGAAGGGCCATGCTTTACCTACACTCCATCTGTTTTGTCACAACGAGCCTGTTATTCTGTGTGTCACTGATCCTCAGTGAGGATGAAATAAGAGTCACACAGAAACCACCATCTGTTTGCAATAAAAAATGTAATGAAACAAAAATACATATACCTTTCAGGAGTAATGCATTTCGAGGAGTAATGCATTTCGAGGAGTAATGTTTTTAGAGGTAATGCGTTTCGAGGAGCAATATGTTTTGAGGAGTAATGTTTTTAGGAGTAATGCGTTTCAAGGAGTAATGCATTTCAAGGAGTAATGTTTTTAGGAGTCATGCGTTTCGAGGAGTAATGCGTTTCGAGGAGTAATGTGTTTCGAGGAGTAATGTGTTTCGAGGAGTAATGTTTTTTTAGGAGTAATGCATTTTGAGGAGTAATGCATTTTGAAGAGTAATGTGTTTTTATGAGTACTGCGTTTCAACAAGTAATGTGTTTCGAGTAGTAATGTTTTTTAGGAGTAATGCATTTTGAGGAGTAATGCATTTTGAGGAGTAATGCATTTCGAGGAGTAATGCGTACCATATGTCGTGGGTACTAGACAAGGCTGAGCGGAGCTACTCAGTCAGTGTCTAAGAGTTAGGGGGGAAGAGAGAGAGCTGCCTGTATGAATGTGGTTTCTGACAGGCTTTCACTTTACACAGACTCACACACACTTCCACAGACCCACACACATGCACCCACACACACATACATACCCATCTACCCACCTCCACCCATCACAGACACACACATACTGAAACTAGAGAAGGAAGCTGGATAGGGGGATATCTGTCAAGGCCCAGGCACATGTGTCTGTCTCTCAGTCTGCAGTAGGCAGGGCTGAAGGGAGGAATGGGTTCCCAGCGGGGCCCTCAATGTCTGGACTGACAGCACTATTAGACCCCTGCCAGACAGCCAGGAAAGGACAAGGTCACCCAAACTCATGGTTCTGAACACCGTAGCAAAAAAAATTCCATAGAAAATGAGTGTTTCTTATTGGACAAGTTCAGGTAGTTTCTCCCTGTTTCAGTCCATTTTCTTCCATTTGTTGCCTAATTCAATTAAATAGAACTGTAGTGAATACGACCTCTCTTACTCTGAATAAAAGCCATGACAGAAAGGTGCCTCATTATGAATGCACTGAGAAAGGAGACTCAGAGAAGAGAGAGAATAGAGATATCCTCTCTTTTCAGGAGTAATCTTATGGAATCCATCCGACTAGGGTGGAGGGAGGTTAGAGTTTTTTTTTGACTGAAGCAAGGGCCAAGGCTGTGAGAGCTGTTAGGGGCAGAGGGAGGAAGTGCACACACACAATCCTGAGGTCACCGTTCTGATCTCACATGGGAGGTAATGGGATAGTGGTCCTTCGGAGCAGAATCAGTATTCCATCAGCAGTTCCACTGGGCTCTAGGAAGTGACCCAGCAAAAAAAGTATAATTATGTGATTGCTGTTCTCTTTCTCAAACATACACAAACACACAAACACACACACACACGGATCATGTCTGCGGTGACATCGTCAGTATGTTGAATAAATTGTCTTAATGTTGTTCCCCGTGCCCTGAACCGTCTTTACCTTCAATAACACTACAAATGAGAAATCACATGGGAAAAGGTACATGTTTATTTCTCTGAGACGGTGACATGCCTGGAGCGAAGATGTTTATATCTTCTATATGAACTACATCAGGCTCTGTGTTTGTACAGCTGATAGTAATTTATTTCCCCTCTATAGGGGAAGTACACAAAGTGGTTTACACAAGGCTAGAATAATAGTGTCCCTATACCTTTATCTCACAAAGCCACAAGACAGAGCCCCATTGCCATAGCTGAGCTGATTAGTGGAAATAGTATATTATAGTGTTCCCATTGGCATTTCATACCATCAAACGACTGTTAAAGGTTAAGAACACCTCAGAATGTGGCAAAATATATTATAATCCTGTGTGGCTCAGCTGCAACGCCAGGGTTGTGGGTTCGATTCCTACGGGGGACCAGTACAAAAATTTATGAAAATGTTTGCACGCACTACTGGAAGTCACTCTGGATAAGAGTGTCTGCTAAATAATTTAAGTGAAAATTATAATAAAGTAAATGATCCTAAACCAATACCTTTTTAAGAGTCAGTGGTGTCGATTAGGTATCTAGCCATCTTTATTTAATTCAATTGGTTTCAATCTCTGTAGTTATTGGTCTGTTTATGACTCTCTCAACCAGTCTTGAGCTCCCATATTCAAGTGACTGGATAAGCGATGCAAACATCTACAACTAAAATCACCCCAGCTATCCTCGGATAACACATATGAAGGGTGTTCTGTAGAGATAAACACACACCATTACTACGTAATACCCCATAGGTTCAGTAATCATACAATCAGGCCCTATTCACCATCTTCTTAGTGTCAATAGACTAGTGGAGGAGGTGATCATCAGAGACCTTTCAAACCCATCAACAGTGATGTAATGGCTGGTGTTTGAGTGGGGAGAAGCATGTAAATGTGTAAACTCTTCTGAGCGTGTGGTAATCCTAAAGCGGAGTACGAACCAGCACTGCACCAGCCGAGGCCGATCAGTCAGAGAATCAGAGTTTGTTAGGGGGTATTGGGAGTGCAGGTCCTCACTGTTTCTTTCAATGGTGAGAAATAGGGTGGTGGATTTGTTGTAATCAAGAAGATCTTTTTGGTAATCTGGAAGCCTTTCTGTTGATGGGTCTTTCTATAAACTAGGGTACCAGTGAGCATTTGTTGTAGTGGTGTAACGATTGTCGTCGGGAGAAGGAGAAAAGGACCAAGGTGCAGCGTGGTAAGTGTCCATATTAACTTTTAATAAATACTAACACTTGAACAAAAAACAACAAAGCAACAAACAAACAGTTCTGCAAGGTGCAATACACTAAACAGAAAACAACTACCCACAAACACAGGTGGGAAACAGGCTACCTAAGTATGGTTCTCAATCAGAGACAACTATTGACATCTGCCTCTGATTGGGAACCATACCAGGCCAAACACCTAGAAATACAAAACATAGAACAAAACATAGAATGCCCACCCCAACTCACGCCCTGACCAAACCAAAATAGAGACATAAACAAGGAACTAAGGTCAGGGCGTGACAAGTGGATAACTGTTTGGAGCTTTTAGCCTTTTTTACATGTGAATACATTAAGATATAACCGGGGAACATAGATACATTCAATATATTTCATGAGTTGAATCAAAATCTATGTATAAACCCTTTCTAACGCTTGGAATCTTCACAGATTTGACAAAAATGGGGTGACTTTAAACACTACCTTTCTTTCCTTACATTTATGATACATGTTCTTCTTCTTATATAATATACTAAGCATTTATCAATTGAATTACACATTGATGCAAAATAATGTATGTGATTGCAAAATACAATGCTTCAAACAGAAAGAGTAACTTTAATATGAGTAATAAAACAAAAATCGATACTGTCATTAACGGGGTTCTTCAATAATTACACATAATAGTTGTTTGATGCGCGTTTGATGTCTAGCTGTTTAGTTTCACGGGGACATTATCACGCAACATCAGCTGATTCAGGAAAGTATTTTCTGAATGACAGTCGAGTGTTAAAGAGTGTGATACTGCACGCAGTTTAACAGCCAAAGGGCTGGAATGAATGTTGATCTGGAGGATTGACAGAGCCTTTTGTCTGTTGTTATGACGCTCAAGATAATTAGCCTACTTCCCAGACAACATTAAATCAAGATTCGTAAGATAAGATTATTGTCTGTGTATGTTTTGGTCTTTTGTTTTCCAAGTTAAAGCTGAGCAATCGGGAACATGAAAACTGCCTGTTTATTCGTTTTTGAATAGAAATCCCCACCAAAAATTGCTTGTTTTTTTGTTTTTGCATATAAAACCAAAAAACTACTTGATATTTTGCTGTTCAAATGTGGTTGGGGTTAAATGTGGAATGCCTGGTCAAGTGCAGAGCCAACTCTTCCTGTCCTTTCAAAGTAGGAGGTCATCCTTCCAACTCCATTCTATAAATCTATTCATTCATTTCTGCTCATACCGTGCCACAGTTCCAAGATAAGGTAAGATTTCTACATTTCTGCATAAGATTTACTGTGTATTAACTTATTAATGAACTGCTGTTACTGTAAATGGTTAGCTGACTGATAATTCCTAGCTACCTAGCTAACCATTGGTAATCTGGGGAGGCAGGGGCGGCAGGTAGCCTAGTGGTTAGAGTGTTGGGCCAGTAACCGAAATGTTGCTAGATCGAATCCCTGAGCTGACAAGGTCTGTCGTTCTGCCCCTGAACAAGGCAGTTAACCCACTGTTCCTAGGCCGTCATTGTAATTAAGAATTTGTTCTTAACTGACTTGCCTAGTTAAATAAATAAATAAAAAATCTTATTAAATGATGCTATACAGCCAAAACAACATTATATATTGCTATACTAGAGATATGGCTTAACTATAGTTAGTCAGTGGTTGCACATCTAACTAGCTGGAATGAAGCACGGGTGTGAATAGTAGACATGTACATATATCCTTTAACTGTTTGCAGCAGGTCTCCAGCTACCCAAACCTGTCTGATCAGCCTAATGGGTTGTTGTGGGTGTGTCCAGCTTACACCTGTGCAAATCTGTGTGTGTATAGCAATGGAATGAAACATCCAACCAATACCTCAAGTGTCTTGCTGTAGGTCCACCACACACCTGAATGGTTGTGGGGTCCTGTCCAGAAACAACCGCTAGCCCTACCCATAGACACTTGTGGAGATCTGAGAAAACTGGACAGGTGTAAGCAATACTGCCAAAATTGCACAAAGACTTTCAGAGGGTAAGGTGGAGCTCTCACCATGTCACTACCTATCAATCCCGCTCAGATCTCCACAAGTGTCTAGACTCTGTGCAGTAGGGGCTAGGGGATGTTTCTGGACACGCCATGGGTTTTATGGTAGCTCAGTTTGTCAGTCAGTCAGTCTGGCACTGTCAAAACGTGTTAATAGCTGTCAAATACTTGCTTCCTCTGTCCTCAATAGCATTTCCTTGATTTGCTGCATCCTCTCTCCTCGTCTCATTCTCAAAACCCATTGGATGAGAACAGAGGTGAAGATCAGACGTGAGGAATGAAGGAAATGCAATTGAGATTCTCCCTTTGTTTCCTCCATTCCTCACAAAGCACATTGAGGGAGAGGAGAGAAGGTTCCTCCCCACTGTCTCCAATGCACTTTCAAGGAGAGGCAAGGAGTGGAGAAAACAAGGACATAGGAAGCAAGAATGTGCTGTCTAGTTTTCACACACACACACACACACACATACACTGCTTGAAGAGTTTACTGATTATAATGATTTCATTCTTGGTTATTATTATTATCAGTGACTTTGTTGACAGAACCCATTGTATTATATTATTGTATTACATGATTATATCAACCATTAACAAATATATAGAAATGCTGTTGTTTATCTTCTTCATTCTTCTGGAAGGATTAGCATGGCTATAAATGATATAGATGTTGACTAAAGCACAATCAGACCTGGCAACTAGGCATGACAAAGAAACATTCAATGTCCATATTTCATGTGACATTTTGAATGATGTAGATGTTTTGTTGTTGCTAAGAGTTACGGTCTCATTGTGCCTATCTAGACTCTTAATCCTCTAACTACACATGTGAAGCTGCAAGAAAATGTATATTTAAATGTATATCAAACCATAATTTTTTTTACCCTGAAGTCACACATTGGCCCCTTTATTTATAGAAAGACCCTGATGTTGATCTTTGACCAGATTAGAGGCTTTATTTGACTAAATCTGGTGTCGGCTGAGGGAAACAGAAACATAGCAGAGAAAAGACAATGGGAAGAGAGAGAGCGAAAGAGAGAGAAAGACAGAGAGACCATTGTTCATAGTTCACCTATCATGTCTTGCCCCGACATGCCACACTGTCTGAGTCAATTTGAGCTATTCTCCTTCCCATAGGCAGCAGCAAGGTGAAATACACATTGTCACTGACAATAAGCCTTTTGCAGCATTGTATTAAATGACAACAAATTACAAATCAAATTCTATTGTTGGCTATATTCATTTTGAATTGCGCAATTACATAAAATGAAAAACAAAATAATATATAAACTATTGCTAGTTGATTTAATACATTTTCATCCAGAACAAATGTTCAACCCAAATACTGCATGCTGAACTAGATTGTGCCTCCGAGCTACAGTAAGATAAGTAATCACTAGTAGCAAGGCTATAGAGAATGATTGTGTGACAGCACAGTTTTGTCTGACTAATCCACATGTTGAAACTTGTAAACTGTCTTCTTCCAGCTAAATTCAGAAGTACTGATCTGTTGTTAACTTCCTCATGCCAAAAGCCTCTTTACAAAAATTCCAGATTTTCCACACACCATGAGCCATTCACTATGGGTTGAATCCTAACTTCCACTTAAATAAAATGTTTACTTAGTCATGCAGTGATATCAATGGGAGGCTACATACATTTGGAAGTTAGGATTCACCCCGACGTCTCAAATCCCTGGCGGATAACTATTGTGGTTTCCCTATTGCATGCACTTGCTTGCTGGTACAGCACTGCAGACTGCAGGTTTTTCATAGGATTATATTTCCAAGCTCTTCTTGGATACAATAGTGCTGATGCTCAGTTTGTGTCTTTCTGGTGCAAAGTGACAGTACTTAGTGCCAGTCTGCCAGCTACATGTGTCATCATGCGCAGCAGTGGATGAGAAAGGAAGACGGCTAAATGTTTTTCAGAAATCCTTTTAGGCCTCTAAGGCCTAATGTTGAAGATAAACTTTAGAAACACAATCTATCTCCACCTTGGGTCCAGGGTGGGGAGTTGCCTGGTTTTGATCACGTCTTAGTGCTTGATCATCTGAGGTAAAGTTGGCAAGAATCCCTCCTCGCCTCAAATGTCTGGGAAATCACTGCCACACACCATCTAACATTAACATTGCCTGCCCTAGCTCCTCATTATTAAACCCAGTTCTGCTCTGTAATTGCAAGGGGCTTGTGTGTGTGTGTGTGTGTGTGTGTGTGTGTGTGTGTGTGTGTGTGTGTGTGTGTGTGTGTGTGTGTGTGTGTGTGTGTGTGTGTGTGTGTGTGCGCTTGCGTGTGCGCTTGCGTGTGTGTTGGTTATTCTATCCTTGTGGGGACCTAAAATCCACAAAAGTCCCCACAAGGATAGTAAAACATGAGGACAAAGGCTATTTTAAGCTTAGGGGTTAGGGTTACAGTTAGGGTAAGGGGTTAGTGGTTAGGTTTAGGGTTAGGAGTTAGGTTTAGGGGTTAGGGAAAATAGGATTTTGAATGGAAATGTATTTTAGGTCCCCATGAGGATAGAATAACATAACGTGTGTGTGACTGTGTGTGAGACAGTGTGTGTGTGTGTGTGTGTGTGTGTGTGTGTGTACACTTTATGCGTGTGCATGTATGAATTTGTGTATGTGTGTGTTTTTATCTGCCACAGATATCCCAGCCCCAGACATTACAGTGTCTGGTACAGGCTGGTACCACAGCAGACCGCTGTCATTCCTGGTGGACCACAATGCTTACCACAGCACATGTCATACTGTGGGCACCAGCCGCCAGGCACCGACCTCACAGGGAAACACTGGATAAGGCACAAAGGAGCCCTGGCCTGAATGGAACCCCCTGAATGGAACTTCAACCTACACATTCTCTCACAGCTGCAGTCTTCATAGACTCTAGAGACACACACCCATACACAGTATATCATACTGACATAAAACATCTTATTAACTTAAGCCTAAACGAAGTAAGCCTCAGGTGTCTAACTAGCGCTGCATGCAGCAAAATAAAAATACAATTATGGAGGAAAATATATTTAGATTTTTGTTGCTTAAATGTCCATTTTTGATTGCCATTCCCAGAAGGCCTATTCATTCTAGTGCTGTATTTTCCTGCATCTCAAAGAGCTATGTACTCTGCGAAGCATTTCTGTACTTGGATGTCACCGTTTGATGGAGTGGGAGCTGTGTGAAGGGTCAAATGCCATGGGAGAGGGTTCTACCACATGAGGTGAGACCCTCCTCCCAGCTACCATCTATCTCCATAACATCTGCCCAGACTTGAAAAGGTGCATCACTAAAGTCATGACATCTCACAGCCAAGGTGTGATTATGAGTCATCCTCAGGTGGTAGAAACCCCTGGGCATCAGTGTCCTGTTTCTCGATACATTTTTTGTGACATGTACAAAGGGAAATTACAAGCAACCCCTGCATTGAGCTTGCGGGGGCTGCCACTGCAATTCCACCACCGAACAAGCTTCCTGTCTTGACAGGATACCAAAGCCAGAGAGGGGAACCCAACACCTGAGCAGAATACTGAGGCAGTAGCTGCTGAATTGAACCCCTGGGTGTGTGGGAGGGGTGAGCCAGGGTTACCATATGCCTGATGTGCCAACGGAGAACCGCTAGTAACTACAGTATACGTGAGAACAGGGGGAAGGAATAGGAGGAAGAGTGTTGTGTAAGCAGAAGCAGTGTGTGGTCGAGGTAATGGACCCTGTTGTGTTCCAATGGTTTCCATGACTTGAAATGCTCACCACATACAGTACATTAATACGCCTTTACTTCACACCGGAAAGTGGGGAATGTAAAGGATTGTATAATAACAGCTCTTTCCAATTAATGATAGTTTGTTTTCTTTAGATATAACATGCTGCTCTCTTGGTCTTTGACAATTGAAAAGTAAGGCGTTAACTAAAACTAGGTTCCAGTAGTATTTACTAACCACATGACCTGACGAGGACCTCTTGGACCTTAGCCTATAAGGCCCAGAGTTTTCCCTGGTCAGATCACATGGTCAGGAGAAACTCTGGGCCCTATAACAATTACACTTGCAAAATAGGTGTTCTGACCTCCAACTTGCAGGACAAATACACTCTCTCTGACCAAGTAGCCCACGCTGCCAGCAAAGGGGGCTACTCCAGGGCTTCAGGGAGGAGAGGATGGATGAAGAGGGGAGCGGGAGGAGGAGTCATACAGGGAGATTTAAACACCTCAATGTATTTGGAGTTATATTTATGAAAAGCACCAGCGAAAGAAAATAGCTCTGGTTTGCAACAGAGATGCTATTAAGATATGCATCGCTTGAGTCTGAGAGAGGAGCCGACATGACCATAATACTGAAAAATCACCTCAATTAGCCTACTCCTACTTGGCAGAGAAAGAATGGCTGGAACGATATAAAGGGGTTGAGGTTGGGATGGGGTGAAAAGGCCAACCAGCACTGAGATAATTGATCAATCGTTACAGATTGGAAATGAGAATGCTGTGAAAGTCATGACCTTCTACAGTTAAGCCACAGTTAAGGCCTTCTCTTGTCGCCATTGCAATAGGTGTGACAATGTGCAATGTAAAAATTGTTTGGCTTTAGGAGCCACCACCTTCTGACCATTGTGTGAGCCATTTGACATGTCCTCTTTCTCCTGCCCCTTAGCTCTCTTTAACACAGCATCAGTAGGGACTTCTCCTCTGTGTTTTCAACTCAGTCTCATTCACATCACTCAAAATAACGCATGATAACACTTATGTGTCCTGGGGCTCTGTATTACATAAACCTGTTGGAGTATGGAGCCACAGCAGCACTTTAAATGCATCTACCACAGAGGTAATACAGTCTGCTATTACATTAGGTTATAACTGATTAAATGTATTGCTGTATGGATGAGCAATGAAGATGTCTGAAGGTAAGAGCTTACGTTTAAATGGCCATTTTTTAGGTTCGAAAGCTGTATTGCACAGCAATGAGGTAAATTCCCTTATAAGCATGAGAAGCTAAAGACATGAACAAAAATCCACAAGATATTCCCCCGGTGAATTATAGCCTGCTTCAATGTATCATGCATTCACAGTACCACAACACTGAAGAAGAACTCTGAGAATGTCATCTATTTAATAGATGGATTATAGCCAAGAGGGGTTAGGTGCTCCCTCTCCCCACTCCCTTCCATGATCATAAATAAACCATGCCCATTGATGTCAGTGGCAGAAGGGGCCATTCTCTGTGCTCATACATCAACATATTGAATACAGTAACTCAACAAAGAGGTTACCCAGGACCCAGGATGATCCTGCCATGTCAGACACAGGAATAAATACATGGGCTAATTCAGAGGGGATATGTGAAGTCATGATTATTTCTCCTTATTTGTCCCTGTCCATCGAGAAATGTTGTAGTGTGAGAAAGTAAACTCCTAACTTGATAATGACTTTATTACAGATGGTGAAAAGAAATCACTTCACCGTGTTTTGGGCACAATTATGAACAATTCGTTAGAATTACGCACTGAGTAGATGCGTCACAGAGCTAGTCATGTACACACAACTTACCACTTGCATTCTTCCCACAAATGAGGTATTGATACTGCTGCAGGAACCCCCATAACTCCGAATCGTTGTTGATGGCCTGTTCGAGGGACTCAACAGTGAACTTAGGGATCCCATTATCTTTCTCCACGAGCGCGCTGCGCAGTGCGCGTGCGTACACCTCTCGGAAAAGACTCTCCATGCACGCTGTCAGGTAGATGGCAGCGTGCTCGTGGATCCTCACCGCAACTCGGCTGTCCACCATCCACCTGAAGAACTTCCCCACGTTGAAAATGAGTCCGCATCTGAGTGACTTTCCGCGGCTGAACTTGTCCTCGGTGCTCATGTTGTACATAGACAAGGCACTGAGTGCGGCGGTGATGCAGTTCACCGAGACTGTCCAAGACATGACAACCTTTATGGCACTTTGAATCTCATATTTGGTGCATTTGGCATAGCGCAAACTCAGGCGCTGCGCTTCCTTGGCGACCCTCACAAGTGCGCGGCTTATGAGGACCGAGAGCCTAGCCAGGATCTCCTGTGACACGACCCCCAGCCTCAACTCTTCGTCCTTGTTCAGTGCGCTCTCTACTTCCCCGAGGCTCCATGGCACGTCCTCGAGCTCGGGTAGTTTAGCGCACTGGCCGGAGCAATCCAGGATATCGGGGTCTTCGACCAAGACTGTGTTGACCGTGTCCAGGCTGTTGTGGCGACTGTGCATGGAGTCGGTTAAATGCCAAAAATTCCCCCCATGCGCATAAGGTATATGTGCCTCGGAACAGCACAGTGAAGCACTGGAAGACCTAAAGGAGTCTGCTGCTCCACCATAACCCGAATCAAGCGTCAGATCCTCCAGGGTCCTCGCCACTGACTTCTTACTACTGCTTGCCATAACTGCACCTCATACTGTAAAGAGGACTTTGGAATGAATGGCTCAAAATGTCTCACAACGTCGCCCAATGCAATTAAATGAACGCAATTAAAGCCCGACTGCGATGTATTTTGAAGTGTCAATATTTTATCCCGTTGCCTTCAGTGGAAACGAATCAAGTTGATATTTCTCAATCCAAACTAAAACTTCGAAGCGTTTCCATCATAGCACATAGAGCAGCTACAGTGGTCTGTGTTTTACGCAGTAAGATCCTGGTAGATGGAGGCGGGGCTATGTTCTTCAAACGGCCAATACACTCTCGGCATAACTCGAGCAGTGAGAGAAATTTTGAATTAGGACCACCTCATCATACAATTGAATTTACATTAGGCTACTCAATTCAATGTATAGCCCATATGGGGAGTGGATATGAAATATCTATATAATTATTTTCTCTTCAAATCCATCTAATTTCCTTTCTTTTTTTTTTACTTACTATTTGAAACTATACCTTCATAAATGAAGCAGTCCTTTCACATGCTGTAACTTGAACACGATTTCAAAATTCAAGGCTAATGGTCTGACTGTAATGGATTGGATAACCTGGATAATGTGATTATCCACATAATGTGTCATGCTATGGATAGCAAAGTCCCTTAGGCATTTGTTCTGACAGCAATAATGGTAACATGACTCAAAGCCATTAATAATGGATGACATGCATAATGTATCTCTCTCTGTGGTCCATTACAAGGAGATAGCTAGAGCTCATTGAAAAGTAGACATCTGAATTCCTTGCCAAGGTCAGACATTATACTGCATCATTGACTATTAAAGATGCATCATTTTATTGACCAAGGCTTGATCACAATCAGAGAGAGCGAGAGAGATGTGTGTGTGTGTGGATTGAGCCTTCGACAGGCTGAAAAGTGTTACAGGCACCCACAAACTGAATGTGTTTGAGAGAGAGGGAGATAGACATATAGATAGATAGAGGAGTAGAGAGAGGGGGATAGACAGATAGATAGAGGAGTAGAGAGAGGGGAATAGACATATAGATAGAGGAGTAGAGAGAGGGAGATAGACATATAGATAGATAGAGGAGTAGAGAGAGGGAGATAGACATATAGATAGATAGAGGAGTAGAGAGAGGGAGATAGCCATATAGATAGATAGAGGAGTAGAGAGGGAGATAGAGAAAGCGAGAGAGACATGTACATACCATATTGTCAACATGTATGTGCAACAACAGAAAATGTCCCATAGCTGATTGATAGCCCTATGCCATAGATAGCCATGGCCGCATCCCAATAATATTTCCTTTCTCCTAAAGTGTCCTAAAGTGTACACTTGTTCACTAGGCTACTTCAGACAAATTTAAAAGCATTGGATTGGTGGAGGCTTGGGCTAGTGGGATGTTCCACCATATTAGTCAGTAAAGGGAAGTAAACTATCACACACTTTGGGAGGAAGGAGAGATAATTGGGACATAGAATATTTCTAATTTAACTGTAAATCATCCTGATATGGGGCACTGTTTTGTTGGTACATTAGACTGTAGTTGTAGGCTGCTTATCATTGAAGCAACACTGCACCATGGTGCTCAGTTTACAAACCTCAATCAATATGTCAAAGATCTATCCCCACTATACATTTCCAGATAAGGAAGGATACTTAATCAAAACAATTTTTACATATTTGTTTTACATATGCAAAGGTCACACGGTCATGTCTCTGAACCTTTCCTTGATAAACGTAGCCTATATCATCCACTATACTATACCTATATAGTGATTGCATGTTGCCATCTAGTGTCTAGATATTCAAACTGCATGTTTTTACCTCACCCAACTACCCACCAATCCCTTGTCTCATGAATACAAAACTACTAACTACAGTATCACGGTCACCATCACCCAAATTATGATGTTCCCCTTACCGCATGCTTCAGGACAATGTAATTACATTTTAGGCCATAATACAATAGGGTTTGATTATTAGATTCATCTCAGAGATGGTGTTTACCTTATGATCCTTGCAGAGGTTTTTGATTGAAATTTGATCACATCTGAAATTCTGCATTGGTAGAGCTAATATCTAGGCTAGAATAGGCGTTATTTGGTTGAAATCAATTTTGAAATGATAGCATTTTAACGTAAATATATATAGGTACATACATAGTCTCACGGCAACACATAATAAAGAGTAGACTATATGCGATGCATCACATGCGTAGGCTTGTGATTGTGATGGGCTGCCCACTAGGCCTACCTATACATTGTGTAATATTTTTTTGCCTTTCCTTAGTACACGTGCTTATCCGGGTCGTGCGCAACTAATCATGACGCGGGCAGGCAGCAAACACTTTAGCCAACAACCTACAAAATAAACTCAATATTCAAACTATGGTGTTTAAAGTAGGCTGTAAATAACTGATTAAACATAACACATTGTGTTGCTAGGATAGTAACTATAAATTATGCCTTTGTGGGAAAAAACAAAATAGCAAGAAGTATGCCAATGTAAGCACACCACAGAAACGTGAGCGAGCGAACCTTACATAACTGGTGACATTGACCAATCAGATTCGTCCATCTCTATCCTGTACCTCTGTGGGTGGAGATGTTGGCAAATAACATTTATTTCGTGTGGTTGACAATGCCGTCTGAAAACGAAGAACATTACAATTGCTTATTGGAATACATTCGAATGATATTGGAACACTAATTTCTGATCAAAACTTTCTAGCTAGATATTGCTATAGGCCTATTTTAGTTCACTCGCTACGACTCAACGCAAGGATTCATTTTTTTCGAACTGCTATAGGAAAACAAGCAAGATAGCAGGTCGAACATCATTTTTAAGTGTTATTTTTACTTTCGTGTTGAAAATAATTAGCAAATATAAAACAATGTCTTACATTTAATGCGCTCTATACAAAGTTGATGCGAGCGAGACCTGTCCTTACACTGTATTTATCAGAGGCCACCAAATCAATGCGGCAACAGAGAACTCATCACAATGGACAAATTGATGGAACAAGGTTAGATAACTTTAGTAGCTATACATTATAAAACCAGCAAGGCGACAGAACCGAAACACATTTTGGGCAGGCGAGGATATTGTTTTAATTCGTGAGCGTTTTGTGGTCAACTCTGCGGCATCAAAGAAGACTCGTGTACATAACAAGAAGGGACAGCAAGTGAAATGGTCGGCAACACGATCCACTGGTTCAGGAAGGGCCTGCGGCTCCACGACAACCCCTCGCTGAAGGAGTCTATCCGGGGAGCTGACACCCTTCGCTGTGTTTACATTCTAGACCCCTGGTTTGCAGGGTCCTCCAACGTGGGCATCAGCAGGTGGAGGCAAGGACGTTTTTTTTGTTTTGCCATCTCACAATGTGTTGCACTCACACCAAGTTACCCTGGAAGGCAGGGCTTAGTAGGGGAAACGGGGCACTGTGTCATTAGGGTGGTTATGGCACTCTGCTCTCCTCGCAGCGCTGACCTATGCAGCAGTGACCTACAGTACCAGTCAAAAGTTTGGACACACCTACTCATTCAAGTGTTTTATTTAATTTTTGCTATTTTCTACATTGTAGAATAATAGTGAAGATATCAAATTATGAAATAATACATGGAATCATGTAGTAACCAAAAAAGTGTCAAATAAAAATATACTTTATATTTGAGATTCTTCAAAGTAGCCACCCTTTGCCTTGATGACAGCTTTGCACACTCTTGGCATTCTGTCAACCAGCTTCACCTGGAATGCTTTTCCAACAGTCTTGAAGGAGTTCCCACATATGCTGAGCACTTGTTGGCTGCTTTTCCTTCACTCTGCGGTCCAACTCATCCCAAACCATCTCACTTGGGTTGAGGTCAGGTGCTTGTGGAGGCCAGGTCATCTGATGCAGCACTCCATCACTCTCCTTCTTGGTCAAATAGCCCTTACACAGCCCGAAGGTATGTTGGGTCATTGTCCTGTTGAAAAACAAATTAATTCTAAATTGAATCTTGAATTCTAAATAAATCACAGACCGTGTCACCAGCAAAGCACCATCAAACCTCCTCCGTGCTTCACGGTGGGAAACACACGTGCAGAGATCATCCGTTCACCTACTCGCATCAGACCAAAGGACAGATTTCCACCGGTCTAATGTCCATTGCACGTGTTTGTTGGCCCAAGCAAGTCTCTTCTTTTTGGTGTCCTTTAGTAGTGGTTTCTTTGCAGCAATTTGACCATGAAGGCCTGATTCACGCAGTCTCCTCTGAACAGTTGATGTGTCTGTTACTTGAACTCTGTGAAACATTTATCTGGGCTGCATTTTCTGAGGCTGTTAAGTCTAATGAACTTATCCTCTGCAGCAGAAGTAACTCAGGGTCTTCCTTTCCAGTGGCGGTCCTCATGAGACCCATTTTCATCATAGTGCTTGATGGTTTTTGCGACTGCACTTGAAGAAACTTGAAGTTTTTCACGTTGACTGACCTTCATGTCTTAAAGTAATGATGTACTGTTGTTTCTCTTTGCTTGTTTGAGCTGTTCTTGCCATAATATGGACTTGGTCTTTTACCAAATAGGGCTATCTTCTGTATACCACCTCTACATTGTCACAACACAACTGATTGGCTGAAACGCATTAAGAAGGAAAGAAATTCCACAAATGAACTTTTAACAAGGCACACCTGTTTATTGAAATGCATTATAGGTAGTGGACTACCTCATGTAGCTGGTTGAAAGAATGCCAAGAGTGTGCAAAGCTGTCATCAAGGCAAAGGGTGGCTACGTTGAAGAATCTCAAATCGAAAATATATTTAGATTTGTTTAACACTTGTGGTTAATACATAATTCCATATGTGTTATTTCTTAGTTTTGATGTCTTCACTATTATTCTACAATGTAAAAAATAAAGAAAAACCCTTGAATGAGTAGGTGTGCCCAAACCTTTGACTGGTACTGTATATAGTGTATATTTAAGCAATAAGGCCCAAGGTGTGTGCTATATGGCCAATATACCACAGCTAAGGGCTATTCTTACCCACGACGCAACGCAGAGTGCCTGGAAACACCCCTTAGCCGTGGAATATTGGCCATATATAAACTGATTACCAACTTCTTTAGAGCAGTAAAAATACATGTTTTGTCATACCCGTGGTATACGTTTCGATATACCACGTCTGTCAGCCAATCAGCATTCAACGCTTGAACCACCCAGTTTATAAATAGGCCTAGGCAATATAAAGTTGTGTGTGTGTGTGTGTGTGTGAGTGTGTAATCTGCTCCAGGTCAATGGAACAACTGAAGCTTAGGCAGGATTTAGCCTAGCCAGCCCTTTAGAGGCTTCGTCTGGAGAGCGTGTGTTTGACCTGGTGTCGGAGTGCGCTGTCCAGAGGATATAAACCGTTACTATTAGACTAATTGTAACAACGCCAGAAATATTCATTAAAATGTATGCACATTTTAGTCATAGACATTGTTTCTGTTCCTATATATTTTTCTGAATGGTTTGCTTCATCTGATCATCAGGGCCGCCCCCAGAATGAATCAGTTGGACGGGCATTTGATTTCCATAAGGGGGTACGTGTTTTTTCACGGGACCTGTCACGGCAGCCTTCCCTCTCTTCACTAAAAGAGGGGGTGAAACAGGGATCGGACCAACACGCAGCGTAGCCAGTGCTCAACATGTTTAATTAAACAAAAAAACAGTGAACACTTACAACGAACAAAAAATAACAAAGTGTGGCAAACCGAAACAGTCCTATCTGGTGCAGAACACAAACACAGAGACAGGAAACAACCACCCACAATCCCCAACACAAAACAAGCCACCTATATATGATTCTCAATCAGGGACAACGATTGACAGCTGTCTCTGATTGAGAACCATATTAGGCTGGACACAGAAACAGACAAACTAGACACACAACATAGAATTCCCACCCAGCTCACGTCCTGACCAACACTAAACAAGCAAAACACATAAGAACTATGGTCAGGACGTGACAGGACCTCCTATGTGTGCATGCGCTGCACAATAAAACATTTTTAAATTAGAATCGCTGGACCTCGAGCTAATGAGCAGTTATTCTGACTAAAACATTCTAACAATGTAATTAATACATTTCATATATGGTATTGCAAAAATAATCATTTGGTTGTGTTTATGAATAACTTAGGTAATATTAGAAAAACATTTTCTTCAAATAATAATACAAAAGCATTTATTAGTTTCTGTAACTGTAAGATGCATGTAAAAACACATTCAAGTGTTCAATAAAAAAATATGTGGAGTGCCTTTTTTACAACTATGAAACAGAAAGGATATGTGACGGAACGCGGAAAGAGCTTATTTTTATCATGACAAAAAAATAATAATACCCCAACCTCCAAGATGCACGGTCAGCAAGATGCGTGGTTAAATTATGAAAACATCAGTAGCCTAAACATCATTAGAAGCACCAAGAGTGCTAGATAAAGTGAAAATAAATCTACGCACAATACCCCATAATGACAAAGCAAAAACTGGTTTCTACAAGTTTTCCTAATTAATTAAAAATAAACGCAAATATCACAGAAGTATTCAGACCCTTTACTCAGTACATTGTTGATGTACCTTGGCAGCGATTACACCCTCGAGTCTTCTTGGGTATGACGCTACAAGCTTGGCAGACCTGTAGTTGGGGAGTTTCTCCAATTCTTCTCTGCAGATCCTCTCAAGCTCTGTCAGGTTGGATGGAGAGTGTTGCTGCACAGCTTTTTTCAGGTCTCTTCAGAGCTGTCCGGTCGGGTTTAAGTCCGGGCTCTGGCTGGGCCACTCAAAGACAGTCAAAGACATGTCCTGAAGCCACTCCTGCGTTGTCTTGGCTGTGTGCTTAAGGTCATTGTCCTGTTGGAAGGTTAAACTTCGCCCCAGCCTGAGATCCTGGGCGCTCTGGAGCAGGTTTTCATCAAGGATCTCTCTGTACTTTGTGCTGTTCATCTTTGCCTTTATCCTGACTAGTCTCCCAGTCCCTGCTGCTGAAAAACATCCCCACAGCAGGATGCTTCACCGTAGGGATGGTGGCAGGTTTCCTCCAGACGTGACACTTGGCATTCAGGCCAAAGAGTTCAATCTTGGTTTCATCAGACCAGAGAATCTTGTTTCTCATGGTCTGAGAGTCTTTAGGTGCCTTTTGGCAAACTCCAAGCGGGCTGTCATGTGCTTTTTACTGATGAGTGACTTCTTTCTGGCCACTCTACCATAAAGGCCTGATTGGTAGAGTGCTGCAGAGATGGTTGGCCTTCTGGAAGGTTCTCCCTTCTCCACAGAGGAACTCTAGAGCTCTGTCAGAGTGACCGTCAGGTTCTTGGTCACCTCCCTGACCAAGGCCCTTCTCCACCAATTGCAGTTTGGCCAGGTGGCCAGCTATAAGAAGAGTCTTGGTGGTTCCAAACGTCTTCCATTTAAGAATGATGGAGACCACTGTGTTCTTGGGGACCTTCAAAGCTGCAGACATTTTTTGGTACCCTTCCCCAGATGTGTGCCTCGACACAATCTACGGACAATTCCTTCGACCTCATGGCTTGGTTTTTGCTCTGACAGTCATTGTCATCTGTGGGACCTTATATAGACAGGTGTGTGCCTTTCCAAATCATGTCCAATCAATTGAATTTACCACAGGTGGAACCCAATCAAGTTGGAGAAACATCTCAAGGATGATCAATGGAAACAGGATGCACATGAGATCAAATTCGAGTCTCATAGCAAAGGGTCTGAATACTTATGCAAATGTTGTGTGCAAGAAACCACTTTACAAAACAAAATGCATTATTATTCCCATACCATTATTACAGAGAATCAGACGCATTATGCTACTGCCTATTGGCTACTTAGCAACAAATACAACATTGGCCCTTTAAGACAACAAAAAAAAAAAAATTATCTGACACTTTTCAAAGATGTCTAGAAATGTCCACATTTTGTGCTCTTGTAGAAAGCAACCACTCCCACATTGCTGACTACACATTATCTATACCTGGGCTAATAACTCATTATTTACTAGTAAAGTAGTAGTCATCGTCCCTGCTCGAGCGTCTACTCATTCTGGGTGGGTGACGCAAAACAACGTCATCATCAACCTGGCTTTTTTTCTTTGACCTAGATGTGCGCCGACAGAAAGAGACCCGAAGCGAAACGACGCCCCTCTGTCGCCGTAGACCATGTATCTGATGCTGTCTGGACAAAAAGAGTACAGCATGTCATGCGTTTTTCTGTCCAGACAGCATCAGATACATGGGATACATATAGTAAAATCAAATTGTATTGGTTGCATACACATATTTAGCAGATGTTATTGCAGGTGTAGCGAAATGCTTGTAGTAAGACCCGAGCGACACTGTTTCGCTCGCTAGTTTCAGCAGAGAGGAAGAGGCGAAGTGAGAGAGCTCACTTTCGCCAAAATCTATCCTGAATTAGCCCAATGTGTTTCTATGGTCATAATATGCAGACCTAAGATTGTCACCTGTATTCCCGCCGTTGGGACAATGACTCACATTGTTAAGCAGAGACATGAGCATCTCGTCATTGTATACAGAACTCTGGTTTCAGCCAATTGTGAATTAGAATGGTAAGTTGGCAGGTGCACTGTTGGGATGCTGGCTTCCCCTAAAGTAAATTGATGTTTTGCCAAAATTATATAATTACTCCAGTCTAAATAAAATCATTCAAAATACTTTACCATAGAGCTTGGCTTAGCCACAGAGGATCATTAGCTTCTTAATTTTTTTTGCTGTGGATTGTTTCAAATCACAAGTGCTTATGCCTATTTGGGAAGCCAGCAATTTGGGCAGAGCGTGTGGCAATAGGCCTAACTGATTATTGAGTTGAGGCTGTCAGTGAAAAGCATCTAAAATGTGTGGAGATAATGTCTTGAGTATAATTTCAAATGTTGAGACAAGAATGGGAGGGGTGTGTGTCAAAGATATGGGTGTCGTTCTCCAGAATGCATGTACTCAGCTCTCCAGAATGCATGCACTCAGCTCTCCAGAATGCATGCACTCAGCTCTCCAGAATGCATGTACTCAGCTCTCCAGAATGCATGTACTCAGCTCTCCAGAATGCATGCACTCAGCTCTCCAGAATGCATGCACTCAGCTCTCCAGAATGCATGCACTCAGCTCTCCAGAATGCATGTACTCAGCTCTCCAGAATGCATGCACTCAGCTCTCCAGAATGCATGTACTCAGCTCTCCAGAATGCATGTACTCAGCTCTCCAGAATGTGCTCCTTTGTCTCCTGCCAATTCTTGCACATTCCTTGTTTCATTGTGTGAATTGTTTGCCCTTTGATTGTTTATTTTTATCAATTCCCCATTAGACCTAGTAACCATTAGGCCTAGTAAATGTACCGTTAATCTCTGTCATTTGGTTACATTAATTTCTGTATTAGTCATTTATTGTTCTCATTCTCGGAGTGGAAACGTTGTTTGCAGAGTTCACAACCTGCTACACTTGTGACAAACAAGTTTTGGTTTATGTCATAACCATCATTTAGGGGTTTTGTAAAATAAAATCATATTTTGTTTGTAATGCTCCATGTGAACAATGAGCATCTATGTGGTTTCTCTGTCCTGGTAAGGTTGAGGGAACAAGCTTGCCAACCTTCTGAGTTGATACAATGTTGCACTTCACTAATGATATGATATGTCAAGTCGAGTCAGATAGAAAGGGAGGCAGACAGGCGGAGTAGTGATTCATGCGATTGAAAGAACCTGAATTTCCATCAGGATATTTTCCCCCAAAAATAATGTATTTGTCGGCTTTAGGCCTATGTATTTTACTTAGTTGACGATGGAAGTTATAGGCCTACTGCTGCATTTGCCTATAGACTATCTCTGACTTCCATGTGCTCATTTCTTTAGTCGCCCATGGATCACGGTGTACCAATGTGTCCATATGGCAAAGGCTGGTGATCTTGCATTTTTATGATTAACCATGTGTCAATTATTTTGAGAAACTAAAACGTTATTATTAAAATGAAACTGTTTACCACGAAAATGCGCATATAAAAAATTATCATACCTGCCACGTAGATTGGTAGGATAAATTGTAAGCTTCCCCAAACTTGAAACTCACGAGTTGCCTATGGTCTTTACTAGAACACACATTGCACACAGGAGGTCCCGTGGGAAAAAAACGGGCCTGCCTATAGAAATCAAATGAGTGTCCATCTGATTCGTTCTGGCACCGGCTCTGCAAATAAATAATATACAAATATTTTATTTTGACTGGCAAGGAGGTTGGGCAGGCCAGGTCCACTAAGGCCCGTCCATAACGCTGTCCCTGAGCCCCATAGCATCTATTTTGTAGTCTGGTAACATCTCACCATTGGACACAGAGGCTTGCATTCATTCAAATTCAGTTTGCAACCTTTCGATATTGTGCTATGTTCGCTTTGTGGTCACCTTGCATTACCCCACTTTTCAAGTGTATGCATGAAGATGACATTTCTTGTAGGGCCACTAGTTGTCATAAGTCATAGGCTACACTACCCTTTCAGATATCACATTTTAAAACCTCCCTGCAGTGCTGCTGCTAACCACTCTACATGTTTCATAAGAGTTCCAAGTAGAGTACAGCTGGTGACAAGCCCCAGAGAGCATTTACTGAAGTGTGAATTGAAAAACACAACAGGAGGACACCATTCTCAGTTGAGGGTATAGGCCGGGTGATGGGATGCCACCCTAGGGGAAGTTAGTCACCTAACACAGAACAGGATGTCAGTCGCCCTCTCTTAACTTGGTTGATATCCATGTTGTCATATCAAACAGTAGGCAAATTTATTGGCTGCATAACACAATGACGACACTAATATATGCCACTTAGCAGACACTTTTAACCAAAGCAACTTAGTCATGCGTGCATCCATTTTACGAACGGGTTGTCCTGGGAATCAAACCCACTATCTTTGCATTGCAAGTGCCATGCTCTACCAACTGAGCTATAGAGGACCACTGTGTTGTCATCAACACTGCCTATGTAGTTTGAGGACAATATCACAGCAGAATGGAGAAGGTCGAGCCGAGGATTGTTGTAGAGGGTCAGTCCAGAAGTCCTGCCCCAGGGGCCCAGGCTTATCACAAAGTATACTAGTTTACCTCAGCGGAGAACTGCTGTTAGCCAGAGATGTTCTTTAAATGTTGATACAGACTTTGTGTTCGCTTAATCAGGAATGTATACTCCCATTCTTATGAGGCCTTGTTGCACTAGCTGTGATTTGCCTGTTGAGGGAGGCAAGCAGCTGTAATTTTGTTGAACTACTTTGCTGTGGGCTGAAGTGTACTACAAGGCTGGGATGTTAGTGACCTTATTGTTAAGGTAATGGAATGTAAGTTCCATTCGGTCAAGATTGTCCACTGGATGTTTCCACTTGGTGTTTTAAATGGTAGGCCAATTAGGCCAGTTCTATACCAACAGACAGAGGAGAAGGCCTATGTATGTAGGTTAAATGCGAGGGCATGAATCATTTTGGTGGTGAAATGTTTTCTTTCATCCTTAGCCTAGCCTATATTGTCACCTGTTTGTTTGAGTGTTTATGAGGGAAACTGATTGAGGGAATATTCATCTAACATCTTCTAGCCTAACTGATTGACTTGTTGTTCAGGAGGACATTGTTCGATAGGCTAAGATGCTAAGTCATTCTGAATAATGTGACGAACTGAGAGAAGTAGCATCGCATGTTTGTACTTCCTCTCCACTAGCCCTCTGATCTTTCCGGCTCAAGCTATTATCATTTTGAAGAAGCCAAGGCTTTTGACATGAAGACCTATGATACAACATGCCTCACATGATGGATCATATGAAACATGGATCATTTGTTCAGTCACTAATGTGGCTTTTGGATCATCATTCAACTGAAATACCATGACCTGTTGTTTTCCTGAAGACAAGTACCCAATGCACTGCAGTACCCATTAATTTACTGTATTTAACTAAATCAATGCCTAAAACTATTTCCTCTCTGATATACAATCACTTGATTGATCATCCCCTCTGTTTGATTCCAGGTTCTTACTACAATGTCTGGAGGACCTAGACGCCAGCCTCCGCAAGCTCAACTCCCGTCTGTTTGTCATCCGGGGCCAGCCTACTGATGTCTTCCCTAGGCTGTTCCAGGTATAGTCATACAGTCATACTTACTTTACTGTAGTAAACCCATTACACTACTGTACCATACATACACTTACGGTAATATTCATGTAGCCTATAACTCATGGAAATACATTAGGCTATGTCACATAGAAATACAGTATGCCCCATAGAAACACTGTCACAGTAACTGAACCGTAAATCCACTTTATCAGATATGCTGATACAGTGGGGGTGGGGGGGGAGGTGTTTATTAATATTTTGTATGTTCAGTGTATATGTGAAAGTATTTGAATTCCATTGGAATCCATGTTATTTTCTATGAGGACCTTTCTGTGACATCCACTATCTCTATATTTACAACGGTAAAGGTCCCCTATTTATCATGTTGACTGACCTTGTTCCCCTCTCTCTGCTTCCCAGGAATGGCAGACCAGACAGCTGTCTTATGAGTACGACTCTGAGCCCTTTGGCAAGGAACGTGACGCCGCCATCCAGAAGTTGGCCAGCGAGGCCGGTGTGGAGGTTACTGTCAAAGTCTCCCACACGCTCTACGACCTGGACAAGTGAGTGGCACACACACAGTCTTGTACAGCTAATCTTGTGGGGACACACAATTCAGTCCCATTCAAAATGATATTTTCCAGAACCCCATCCCGTACTCTTACCTTAACCCAAAACCTAACTCTATCTCCTAACCCTAAAACTAACCCTTAACGTAATTCTAACCCTAACACTAATCCTAACCTTAACCCCCCTAGAAATAGCATTTGACCTCGTGGGGACTAACAAAATGTCCCCAGTTGGTCAAGTTATTGTTCATTTACTATTCTTGTGGGGACTTCTGGTCCCCACAAGAATAGTTAAACACGTACACACACAGACACACACAGTAAATATTGTGAGAATACAACCCAAGTGATCAAGTTGTGCAAATACGCAAACATGATGTATTATCAACATATTCATGAATAATACCATGATGCTAGTGTTACGTGATGCACTAAATACCTCCATGTCTGTCCATGTGTCTCTGTAGGATCATCGAGCTAAACGGAGGCCAGTCCCCTCTCACCTACAAGCGTTTCCAGGCGCTCATCAGTCACATGGATGCCGTGGAATCGCCCGCTGAGACCATCACTGCTGAGGTCATGAGGAAGTGTGCCACGCCCATCAGTGATGACCATGACGACAAGTTTGCCGTACCCTCCCTGGAGGAGCTTGGCTTTGAGACCGAAGGCCTGGCTACAGCAGTATGGCCGGGGGGAGAGACGGAGGCCCTCACTCGCCTGGAGAGGCACCTGGAGAGAAAGGTGAGGAGTAGTCCCTTTATATCCCAGCACTACTGAATCAGTGTGGTGGACACATACAGTACTAGGGTTGGGGTCAATTCCATTTCAATTCAGTCAATTCAACCCCCCTCCAAAAAAAACTACCTTGTTGACTTTATTTTCTGAACTCCTTGTCAGTGTGTTGCACTGTGACCCAAACACTAACCTTCTGTGTTCCAGGCATGGGTGGCCAACTTTGAGCGTCCCCGGATGAACGCCAACTCCCTGCTGGCCAGCCCCACGGGCCTCAGCCCCTACCTCCGCTTCGGCTGCCTCTCCTGTCGCCTCTTTTACTTCAAACTCACTGACCTCTACAGGAAGGTGAAGAAAAACAGCTCTCCGCCCCTCTCGCTCTATGGCCAGCTGTTGTGGCGCGAGTTCTTCTACACCACAGCCACCAACAACCCCCGCTTTGACAAAATGGAGGGCAATCCGGTGTGTGTGCAGATCCCCTGGGACCGCAACCCGGAAGCACTGGCCAAGTGGGCCGAGGGGAGGACAGGGTTCCCCTGGATTGACGCCATCATGACCCAGCTGAGGCAGGAGGGCTGGATCCACCACCTGGCCAGACATGCTGTGGCCTGCTTTCTCACTAGAGGAGACCTGTGGATCAGCTGGGAGGAGGGCATGAAGGTAGATACTGGAGGAAGGGGATGTTAGAGGGAGTGGGGAGACGAAATGACAAGTAGGTAGAAAATGTATGACTGTGATATCTGACCGTGTGTGTGTTTATTTACCTGTCAGGTATTTGAGGAGCTGCTCCTGGATGCAGACTGGAGTGTGAATGCAGGCAGCTGGATGTGGCTCTCGTGCAGCTCCTTCTTCCAGCAGTTTTTCCACTGCTACTGCCCTGTGGGCTTCGGCAGGAGGACGGACCCAAACGGAGACTACATACGGTGAGAAGACCCTCCCTACACCCAGTTGTCCGCCCCTCCACTATATTTAGCCAGTGTGGTACACAAGTTATTTTCCCTTTGAAGTACTCTCAAAGTAATAGACCTCAGTGCTTTATTTCACCATGCTTGTGACAACATGTAGGACATGCAGAATACCATGACAAACTGCTAGAGGTCATGTCATACACTTCATAGAGTCTTGGTTAAATGTCCATGCTGTACCCACTAGAAATGTACATTTGTTTCTCGATTGTTCATTGCAGAAGAAGTGTGTCACTGTGGTTCTTTTTTTTTAAACAATGTAATTTCTCTGTTTGGTTCTTCCAGGCGCTATCTGCCCATACTGAAGGCCTTCCCAGCCAAGTACATCTTCGACCCCTGGAACGCGCCCGAGAGCGTGCAGAAGGCAGCCAAGTGCGTGATCGGCATGCATTACCCCAAGCCCATGGTGCACCACACCGAGGCCAGCCGCCTCAACATCCAGAGGATGACGCAGATCTACCAACAGCTCTCCTGCTACCGCGGTCTGGGTGAGCACCGAGCACAACCTGCTGAAACTACAGCTAATAGCCTGAAAATCCACTTAAAATCAGCCATTTTCTGGTACTTATTCAAATGATTTCAATGATAAACTATTCAGCTATTCAAAGTGTCTCAGAATAGGCATACTGATCTAGGATCAGTTTTGCATTTTTAATCATAATGAATAAGGGAGGGCGGACCTGATCGTAGATCAGTACGCCTATTCTGAGATTCTTTGCCGATATAGTGACTTTGTTGTCTTTTATATTATCATTATCAATTGTTCTCTATGGGGGTGTGGTAGACTGACTGCACAACTCTTCTTTTGTCCCCACTTCACAGGGCTGCTCGCGACAGTGCCTGCCAATCCTAACAATGGTGGAAATGGTGTGGGGACCTCCCCTGAAGAAATCCAGCATGAGGCAGGTAAAGGTAAAGCAGGTAAAGACCCTCTCCATCCTCCTCGGTTCCTTGGCTGTCCTTACCACAGCAAAACCTGCATTTTCCAAAGAGTAGGGTTAAAGGACAAATTCACTTTTTTTTTACCAAATTGAACTTGTCCTTTAACTTGCATGTTATCTGCCCATCTCATCTACATCAAGATTGAACTGTGACTTCATCCATCTCAGATATGTGGGCCGTGGGTGGAAGTTACAAGAGTCAAAGCAGACACCCATAACCAATTTAATAGGGAACAATATCATGTATTTTTTTTCAGGCAGAGGACATGCTGCCGTGAAGCGTAGCAATGAGGACCTCACACCGGGGGGTAGCAACAAGGCCCAGAGGCAGACCAGCAACTAGTCCCTGATGTGAAGGGTAGAGGAGATGGGGTACCAGCTACCCTGTTGATCTCCAGTAGGCTCCACCAGCACTTGAAGCACTGCATCCTCCTCCCCTGACTCTTCAACTCTACAGGAGCACATCTACCTCAGTGGTGTGAGCAGCAGTAGGAAGAGATAGAGCAGAGGAGAGGAAAGGAGGCTGCTAACATCCCACATTGAACTATGGGGAACATCAAATCACATGATGCCCAGAGAACTGATCGCAGCATCGCGGTCTGTGACATTCAACCTCTGTGGAGAATCGCAAACACACAGTCGCACTGTTCCCAGTGTTAATAGATAGAGGTGATGGTGTCAGGACAGAAGCCCTTTCACGAGATGACTCCCAATACTCTTTAACATGCACACCACCAAACTGTCTTCTTTGTGGTGCTGGGAATACACGCCTAATAAAAGATGATACGCACACGTTTGTCCTCTTTCCCCAAAATGTCTATGGAAAAATATGTGGTCCCTTTGGGGATACATGTATGTATAGAACATGGAGGCACACGTTATATTTGGTGAAAGAACACTGGGTGGTGACTGTTTGAGCCTGAGGGCATGTTATGTGCAGTCCTAGGCATGGAGAATGGCATCAGCCTTAAGCTGATGATGACTGATGACCCAACTTGGAATCGTCAGGTCAACTGGTCAGGAAACACTTATTATTCTATGGGGTATAATGCTGTCAGAAGTTCAGAAATATGAGGTTCCAATAAGCATTTTCAAGGCAGCATAACCTCTGTAAAACCTTTTTAAGGGAATGATGTAAACGTTTCTGTATAAGCGTGTGAGTAATTCAACTCAAAATGTATACAGTAAAAATGGTATATTGCATGTTTTTTGTTTTATTATTTTTTCTGGTGAAGTTGTAAACCAATTGTTATTTTTGTATAAAGACTGACTGTTCTGTATAGTGCTGTAATAAAAGGTGCAAAGTGTAACACCGGCTCAAAGTAATATTTATTGTAGGCTAATGGTTTGTTTTATGTCATGGATATGCAAATATTGTTTGTTGTAAAGCTCAATGAGGAATGCAAAGTGAAAATGATGCAAATTAAATGAATCAAAACTAAAAGCTTCCAATTGCTGCAATGTATCTATGCTGTAATCAGTGGTAAACATGGAGAGCCCCTTTGGTCACGTTGCATCCAGAAAAAGCTGTTCCAGATGTGTAACCAAAAGACTATTAGCATGGGCAGCGCCACTGAGGGCTTCCACCATAAAAATTAAGTCAACTGGGTGGGACTTCCAACTTCATTGGCTGATCCCTCCTGGTGGACCTGTCATGTCCAACTGTGTCATCAGGAGGGATCAGACAATCGTGAAGATATCAAATACAATGGCTGGAATGGTTGGTTAGGCATATAAGCACACGTCCAGCAACCAAATTAAGTAAAGGTTGTGTGTTCGAATCTCATCATGGACAACTTTTGTATTTGAGCTAATTAGCAACTTTGCAACTACTTACTACTTTTTAGTTACTTTGCAACTACTTAGCATGTTAGCTAACCCTTACGCTAATCCTAGCCATTTGTACTTAATGCAATTCGTAACATGTAACTCGTAACATATCATACGAAATGGTTGATGGATATCCACAAATGAATACATACTATACGAAATGTAACATATTATACTATAGATTCTCAGATTTACTTACTGAATAATACGAAATGCTCTGAGACCACGTTGCAACTGTCTGTAAACCAGACAGTTATACCTTCGATTGTATCAGTGATGTGTGCGGACAAAGTACAGAGGAAACCTCTGCGGCTCATCGCCGCTGCGTGCAACAACATGGGAATAGGACAAAATGGACAGTTGCCATGGCATTTACCGTGAGAGAACTCATTATTCCTTTTCCCTTATGGATTTTGTATTAGGCGATGTTTTATAATGTAACTGTTTCAAATGTAGGCTATTTAAAAGCCAGCATTACAAATTACACAATTGCGTGATTGTTAGCATTATTCAACCCCTCTGTGAGCTGGTGGAGACCATCTGGGTGGTGGGTGGCCCACAGGTCTATCAGGTAACTGTTGTATCTCATTGTGGCTGGTGGGAAGTTTGTGGTACAGTATGATCTGGGCCCTTATTCATAAAACCTCTCCGAGTAGGAATTCTGATCTAGGATAAGTTTATCATTTTAGATCATAATGAATAAGATTACATGGATGGGGGGACCTGATCTTAGATCAGCACTACTCTGAGATGCATTATTAAAATGGGCCCAGGACTTTAAATCCAATATATGGGTTAGGAATTTTAAGTGGATCAAAATGGATTAAGTTGTTCATTATACTAGGACAGTCCATCTACTAAATTAGGTCATTACTTTCCCTTGTAATCAGGAGGTCCTGATGCATCCCTGGTGTGACCTTGTCTACCTCACTGACAAAAAGAAACCAGCCCCGTCGCAGACCAGGATGTCTTGCTCCCAGACAGACTAAATAACTTCTTTGCTCACTTTGAGGACAGTACAGTGCCACTGACACGGCCCGCTACCTAAACCTGTGGACTCTCCTTCACTGCAGCCGAGGTGAGTAAAACATTTAAACGTGTTAACCCTCGCAAGGCTGCAGGCCCAGACGGCATCCCCAGCCGCGTCCTCAGAGCATGCGCAGACCAGCTGGCTGGTGTGTTTACGGACATATTCAATCAATCCTTAGCCCAGTCTGCTGTTCCCACATGCTTCAAGAGGGCCACCATTGTTCCTGTTCCCAAGAAAGCTAAGGTAACTGAGCTAAACGACTACCGCCCCGTAGCACTCACTTCCGTCATCATGAAGTGCTTTGAGAGACTAGTCAAGGATCATATCACCTCCACCCTACCTGACACCCTAGACCCACTCCAATTTGCTTACCGACCCAATAGGTCCACAGACGACGCAATCGCAACCACACTGCACACTGCCCTAACCCATCTGGAAAAGAGGAATACCTATGTGAGAATGCTGTTCATCGACTACAGCTCAGCATTTAACACCATAGTACCCTCCAAACTCGTCATCAGGCTCGAGACCCTGGGTCTCGACACCGCCCTGTGCAACTGGGTACTGGACTTCCTGACGGGCCGCCCCCAGGTGGTGAGGGTAGGTAACAACATCTCCACCCCGCTGATCCTCAACACTGGGGCCCCACAAGGGTGCGTTCTGAGCCCTCTCCTGTACTCCCTGTTCACCCACGACTGCGTGGCCATGCACGCCTCCAACTCAATCATCAAGTTTGAGGACGACACTACAGTGGTAGGCTTGATTACCAACAACGACGAGACGGCCTACAGGGAGGAGGTGAGGGCCCTCGGAGTGTGGTGTCAGGAAAATAACCTCACACTCAACGTCAACAAAACAAAGGAGATGATTGTGGACTTCAGGAAACAGCAGAGGGAGCACCCCCCTATCCACATCGACGGGACAGTAGTGGAGAGGGTAGTAAGTTTTAAGTTCCTCGGCGACCAGGAGGCTGAAGAAATTCGGCTTGTCACCAAAAGCACTCACAGACTTCTACAGATGCACAATCGAGAGCCTCCTGTCGGGCTGTATCACCGCCTGGTACGGCAACTGCTCCGCCCACAACCGTAAGGCTCTCCAGAGGGTAGGTCTGCACAACGCATCACTGGGGGCAAATTACACATTACCTGCCCTCCAGGACACCTACACCACCCGATGTCACAGGAAGGCCATAAAGATCATCAAGGACAACAACCACCCGAGCCACTGCCTGTTCACCCCGCTATCATCCAGAAGGCGAGGTCAGTACAGGTGCATCCAAGCAGGGATCGAGAGACTGAAAAACAGCTTCTATCTCAAGGCCATCAGACTGTTAAACAGCCACCACTAACATTGAGTGGCTGCTGCCAACATACTGACTCAACTCCAGCTCACTTTAATAATGGAAATTGATGGAAATGTATCAAAAATGTATCACTAGCCACTTTAAACATTGCCACTTAATATATAATGTATATGTATATACTGTACTCTATATCATCTACTGCATCTTGCTATCTTTATGTAATACATGTATCACTAGTCACTTTAAACTATGCCACTTTTATGTTTACATACCCTACTTTACTCATCTCATATGTATATACACTGTACTCGATACCATCTACTGCATCTTGCCTATGCCGTTCTGTACCATCACTCATTCATATATCTTTATGTACATATTCTTTATCCCTTTACGCTTGTGTGTATAAGGTAGTAGTTGTGGAATTGTTAGGTTAGATTACTCGTTGGTTATTACTGCATTGTTGGAACTAGAAGCACAAGCATTTCGCTACACTCGCATTAACATCTGCTAACCATGTGTATGTGACAAATAAAATTTGATTTGATTTGACATCATGGCTGACTTCCACTGTGATGTCTTCTTCCCGCAGTTTGACCAAAGCATTTTTAGAAAACAAGAGGTGAGGAAGCATATTTTATTCTCTGCTCTCTTGGCTCTAAGCAATGCAGCACTGTTTGCTTACACTTTGGACTGTTTTGATAAGTGGATATATTCTCTGTTCTGACTGACCAGGTCCACTCCACACACGTCAGGCCAAGTGTTAGAAAGCTCTTTGCGTCATCATCAATCTGTCTAAATTGTCCCTTTGTTTCCCTTAACCTCAAACTAGGTTTCCTGGAGTACCAAATGAGATTCAAGAGGACAATGGGGTTACATTTAAATTTGAAGTTTTCAAGAGGGAGATCTGTGGAGCTGAATAAATACAAACATTCTGACTATTCTTTGTCAGACCTTCAGTGCCTTTTTTAACTGGCATTGTGGATTGAGATGTTATGTTGATGTCGGTTTCTACTCATGTATATCCTGTTTTATTTTTATGATGTTTATTCAGATCTACTAGTGAAACTAACATAAAATGTAGTGAAGAACTGTATGAATGCACTAAACAATGTTTACTACACCACATACAATAAGAAGGGTATCCTATCGGAACCTTGTGTTCTGTTGTCCAGTGCAATTCTAATAAAAATCATTATCCATTTGTATATTACAAATGCCCCACTCACTCTGCCTCTCATCTCATGTGTCTGTGACTGCATCAGCACAGTTCCATAACACTCATGAATCAAATTAGTCGACAATTGAGCCACTGCTGTCCCATATAGTGGCCTTCCTTGTCTGATGCATAATAAATCCCCTGTTATCCTCTCCCCTCATCAGTAATATTCTGCAAGGTCCAAACCAATGGCTCTCTCTGATTCAGAGCCTACATCAGAGCAAGAGTGGCCTGGGGTGTGTAATAGCAACATGGGTACCAGGGATGGGGGGGGGGGGGGGGGGGGGTTGTTCCTGGAAGTGCCCACATTGCTATGACTCACCTCATGCCACTCTTGCTCTAACGTATGCTCTGATATTTATGACTGAAGATTTCATATCATATGGCAATTTACGGTATGGAGTCACCACCCAAAGGCTGGAATGGTTTTAATACTTGTAATTATGATGATTTCAAAAGTGTTTCATGTCAACTGGTGCTTTAAATGATACAGGAAATATATATTATTGAATGTTTATTCTGAATTATGTTTCTTGAAAGGTGTAGAAGAGCCATTAGATTTCTTGCAAATATTTACTATTGAAGAATGAAGAAATTCTTCAACTTGCCGTGATATTGTATTTGTCATCATGGCTAATCGAATACTTGTCATCAGTAATAATTCATTCAACTCCATCTTTCAGTATACAGTGTTGGAGTAAGTGATCCTCTAGATGGAGACATAAGACAGGACATAGAGAAAAGAGTGGGTACGGCCCCTGAAACCAAGTTCCGTTTTCCCTCCCTCTTACTACAACATTTATCCAATGTCATGGATGTGGATATGATGTGGTGTGTGAACCAGTTTCTTAGAACTTTACTTAAACTGACTGATTACTGTCAGACAGATTAGGACCTTATGTCCTCTATATAATTGTGTATCAAAGAACTTCTTGTCCACATCCACTCAGACAACTTGTGTATACCACAACACAACGGAAATTACTATATGGAAATGTATCCCAGAAGGGTCACCTTTACTGAGAGACATTATCGATATGTCCCAAATGGCACCTAAATCCTCATGGGCCCTGGTCAAAAGTAGTGCACCACATAGGGACTAAAGTGTCATTTGGGACGCACATTATGTCTGGGGATATCCTGGTATTATAACAGCTGAGGAGAAAGATGCTTAGCCGTGGTTTCTGAGCACACATTCATTCTCCAAGTCCTACTGACCTCATTCATGGAATATTTACCACCTTAATACACTGCAATGCTATCGCTGCAGGTGAAAATCATACATTTTAATTGCAGGTGTCATCTATTTTCATATTTACCCTGATTTATGCCCCATAAAAACAATGTGTAACCCAGGCTAATAATACCAGGTGTCACATTTTAAATGAAAAATAACAATTTATACGGCCTCTTATTAACCTCTCCTGCTTTAAGAGATAATTCAGACTGACATAGTCGCCGTAGGGCAGCAGACAGGACATGGTGACAGTGGATCATCATTGAGAGGGAACAAGGAAGAGAGAGGGAGAAAGAAGTGAAAACGGAATTTGCATTTATACACTTCGCATGGTCTTGTTCATTACACTCAAATGGAAGCAAACCTTTTAACAGAAAACATACTGTATTTGAGCTCATAAAACAAGTTCAGGTTGTACCAAAAGAGGTCAGTGGGTAGTACTCTGTTTTAAAATAATGGCACCAAATTTGGAGGTTACTGAATATAACTCGGTGTGACAACGTATGAGGGAGAAGTCACTGACATTGAAACCAACTGTAGAAAAGAAAAGTGAACTTTTGGGACTGCAATATGTCCCCAAACATATCCTTATAGCTGGCTGGTTTTGAAATTGTACATGACTCTGAACTAGACCCAAATCATATAAAAATACCCTTTGGAGAACCCAAATTCATTAACATGTACATATACTTTTGTTATTGCCATGATTACAGCAGTCTTGTTAAGCTGGATCTCTTCCCCCCTCTGGTCAGACTATAGAAGCATCTGAAATGGCACCCTATTCACTAGGGCTCTGGTCAAAAGTAGTTCTCTATAGGCAATAGGGTGCTGGTTCAGATGCTGCCAAAGTTTGTTGGTTGGCAGTGAGCTGGAAACCTTGAAGCATAAAGTCATGACTTTGTTAGCTGTGCTGCTCATTCCCCATTAAAAAGCACTCTGAACATGTTTCAAGGGCTCCAGCAGGCTTTAAACTCTCAGCGAGGCCTTTAAAAGAAGCTTACAGTACAGTATTTGGGGTAGGCCTATATGCTTAGCAAGGCTGCATAGTGATTTTTACCTTGCGCACTAATCTAAAACCACGGCAGGTGTAAGGCAGGTGAAAAGCTGTCCAAATTAGTTTCTGCACATATTGAATGCAACTCCACTTCAGTTCTCAATACAAGCCAAGTTGGCAGCTGCATTTGACAGATCAATATCAGTTCTATACCCATGACAAATCAGACATGACAGTGTGTGTTAGACCTATACACACAGGTAATAAAGTTCTTGCAAATCCAACCAAAGAAATCATATTTTGCTTTCCCAGTCAGGCAGAAATTAACTGGAATTTGATTCCAGCACTTCAAAGACTAATAGAGTAATCTTATCAGCCAATAAAACAAAAACCCTGTACAAAACACTTGCTTAAGGGGACAAAAGTGATGCTGCCATCAAGACACTGAGATTATGTTATCCACAATGACACTGGCTGTAGAGCAAACAAGTTTATGGCTCATTACTGTTTATAAAAGTGTACCTTCAATGATACCTTTCATACACAAAACCATGAATAATCAATAAAATTGTTTTATTAGGATGTTTTGAGGGGGTTATTTTGACACATATTGGCTTCAATACATAGGCAATTCCCAACACACAGCAAAACATCTGTTTAACACGTATTCAACATTGCATCATAATATCCAAATATTATTGTTATCCTAATAGTATTTAAATATTGCACAGATAAAATGAAGCGTTGCCTCTTTCAAGGTAACCTTATCCCCAGGCTAAAAGCACAAGGTAACCTCATCCCCAGGCTAAATGCACAAGGTAACCTTATCCCCAGGCTAAAAGCACAAGGTAACCTCATCCCCAGGCTAAATGCACAAGGTAACCTTATCCCCAGGCTAAATGCACAAGGTAACCTTATCCCCAGGTTAAATGCACTTGGGGAGGAATTGTCTGCTGTGCAAGACTACTTTCAAGACAAGCTTGTCTCCTAACCTCAGTAATACAATTCAGCTGAAAGAAAATCCTGATTCAAGTTCTCCCTATGGTGATATAAGAATGTTCTGCATTTTAGACCATGAAATCAAGGTCAATCATCACCCTTTAATGGGGCAACAGGGTTGAAGAGTGGTCTTTCCCGTCGCAGCTGCAGTTTACCAGAACTCATCTCAAAGTCCTTCTTAGTGCCGTTGAGGGCCTGTAGGCTGCCTGTCCGTACATCATAGCCATATGACCTCAGTCTTTGGATCCGGTAACTTACAATCTGTGTGGTCAGCTCCAGAATGGTCGGAGTCTGTGTAATCTGAGCCATAGTGACTCCAGCTCTGAGCAGGCCATCGAAGCGTTCAGCCAGGATGACCTCAGGGTAGTAAAGCAAGGCTGGGCAGTTGAGGACCATGTCCCGGAGCTCAGCCTCTGAGCAGCCCAGGGTCACCTGCGAGTAGGCCAGGGTGTGGCGCATGCTGTCCGGGTTGAGCTCGACAACAAACCCCCTGAGTTTGGAGAGGAGGCGGAGGAGCTCTGAGGTGGTGAAACCCCGGTCTCTGAGGAACAGCAGGTTGTCCCTCAGCACCTCCGGGGGCTTGAGGAGGACAAAGGGGTTCTGACTAAGCAGCTTCTGCAGCCAGATCTTCATGTTAGCTGCGTCGCCCCCCAGCTCCAGATAGGCCTGCTGCAGTGTGCAGACCATCTCCTCGTTCTGCCCCACGGGGCAGCTGAAACTCTGGGGGGCGCTGGCCATCAGCTTGGTGACAATACGCTTGTTTAGGTGTAAACTCTGGAAAAAGTCGATGTTGGCCCTCTGGTTGGCGTGGTGACTGGAGGTAAAGAAGGAGGCGGGAAACTTCTCAATGATGCCCACTAGGTCTCTCTCTCTGGGGCAGATGGACCTCCACAGCTCCCTCTGGGCCTGCTGCTGCTCCGGGCTGCAGAGGACCGCCTCGGGGTAGAGCTCCAGGACCCGGGCAATCATGGGCCCCTCTGCTCCCATGTCCCGCAGCAGGCTGGCCGTCTCACTCACATAGGCAGGGCTCTGATGCAGGACCCAGCCCTTGAGCTGGCGGATCTTCTGGATGTCCACAGAAAGGTCATAGAGGGCTTCCACGGTCACCTGGTTCTCTGCTGGGCCTCCCGGGTTTGAGAAGGCCCTGAGAGGGGGGAGACGTCGAACCCGCTGACAGTGGCGGCATAGCGACGTTGTGACTAATCGCAACATGGGTGCACAGTCACAGACCATGCAGGTCTGACCTAGGGGTGATATAACAAAGATAGTAATATGACCTTTCTTTTTCAAGATAGCTTGCTACAGACTCTTGACTATAAAAAATACAAAACATATATTTTTTGTGAATCAAAACAAAGGGAACATAAACTCAGCACTAAACAACTTAGTAATAATGAAGAATTGTACAAATATCACATCAGTCATATGGTCATAACATTGGTCTGTCAATGTCTGAGTTAGTCATCTAGCTAAGGTTAGCTAAATTAGCTAGCTGCCTTGACAGCTATGATAGGTTGCTAAACGCAAGCAGGATCAATTGTGATGACACCCGACGATGCTGTGAAGACAAAACTATTGCAAACTGACAATTGATTCAATTAAAATGCATGTCCCTTGTACTTTCCAAACAGAAACAAAGGAGAAGTACATAACTGTACCTGAGTTTGTTAGCAGCGTTCAGCGGGTGTGACGTTTCGTTATGAAACTGAACTTTGCTTCTTTGGTGTATGGCTGTGTGGTACTATCTGCAGATGCACCACAGCGCAACTAAGTGTACAAGAACGGTAATGCACAGCTGACACAGTATGCAAAAATCTAAACTCATCCCTCAAGCCACTGAAAGGCAGACTAAAATTATTCCAGCTTAAAATGGATAATAAACTAAGTTTACATAGATCCTATAGATCACAGAAGAGATGTAATGCAGCAGTGCTTTCCTTCTGCTTCTGACTAAACTTGCTTGCAGGAAGCAGAACAGTAACAACTCCCAGTATCCTTCTCTGATCTTCTTATCTTTACATTTCTCCGTCAGAGCTCTGGTCTTGCACCATACACTTCCAGTAATTAGGGTATTTTGGCAAATGTATATTTCAAATCAAATAGCAGTCGATGCATCTCAGAAGCAGCAACATATGGGACAGACACTGATCACTGTAATCAGCACAGAGCTAAACTGGAGTGAACAGAGAGGGAAAGTTTCTCACAGTTGGGGCTTAATCACACTGCTTGATCACCAGCTCCACAGGCTGTTCTGCCAGCCCAGTTCAGGAAATGTATGTAGCTTCCCAATCTGGTGACTGAGAGGAAATTGGAGCTCATTATTGTAAGTCTGCATAATATTTAAAGGCACCTGGGGATAATGGCTTGAATGCAGGCAGCCAGGCAGGTACTATGGCATAATTAGATCTGATCTACCTAATCAGCAGTACTATTGTATGTAGCTCATGTAATCAGCACCCCTTAGTTTTTGTAGAGGTCAGGGAGTAAGACTGAGGTTGGACAATTTTTGGGGACGCATGTCACGCCCTGACCATAGAGAGCCTTTTTATTCTCTATGTTGGTTAGGTCGGGGTGTGACTAGGGTGGGTAATCTAGGTTGTTTTTTTCTATGTTGGCCTGGTATGGTTCCCAATCAGACGCAGCTGTTTATCGTTGTCTCTGATTGGGGATCATATTTAGGCAGCCATTTCCCCACTGTGTTTTGTGGGATCTTGTTTCTGTGTAGTTGCCTGTGAGCACTCCATAGCTTCAAATAACGTTTGCTGTTTTTTTATTGTTTTGTGCATTTCACGAATAAAAAGATGTGGAACCCATATCACACTGCGCCTTGGTCCGAATGTTATTTCGACGATCGTGACAGAAGATCCCACCACACCAGGACCAAGCAGCGTGCCCAGGAGGAGAAGGTATCCTGGACTTGGGAGGAGATCTTGGATGGGAAGGGATCCTGGACTTGGGAGGAAATCCTGGCAGGACAGGATCGCCTTCCTTTGCGGCAGACGCAAGGAGAGAAGGGAGGACAGCGCCGATGCCGGGGTTCGCGGCCACAACGGAAGCCCAAAGGACAGCACACCCAAAAATTTGGGGGTGGGCACATGGGGTGGTCGGCGGAGCCGAGGAGGGAACCAGAGCCCATCTGGGAGAAGATGGAGAAATTGGAGGAGAGTGAACGGAGAGAGCCAGAGACCACCTGGGAGGAGAAATAGTGGTGGTCGGTCGACCCAAGGAGAGTACCAGAGCCCGCATGGGATTCATTGGAACAGTGTGAGGAGGGATACCGGAGAATGGAGTTGGCTAGGAGTATGTGGCAACGCAGGCGTTTGGAGGAACGTGTCATCAGTCCGGTGAAACCTGGGCCGGCTCCACGTATCTGGCCTCCAGTGTGCCTCCCCAGTCCGGTACATCCTGTGCCTGCTCCTCGCACACGCCCTGAAGTGCGTGTCCCTAGTCCAGAGCTTCCGGCGACGGTCCCCGGTCCGGAGCTTCCGGCGACGGTCCCCGGTCCGGAGCTTCCGGCGACGGTCCCCGGTCCGGAACCTCCTGCGACGGTCCACGGTCCGGAACCCCCAGCAACGGTCCACGGTCCGGAACCTCCAGCGACGGTCCGGAACCTCCAGCGACGGTCCACGGTCCGGAACCTCCAGTGACGGTCCACGGTCCAGAACCTCCAGCGACGGTCCACGGTCCGGAACCTCCAGTGAGGGTCAACGGTCCGGAGCTTCCAGGCAAGGCGTCCAGTCCAGCTCCAAGGCCGGAGCCTTCCTCTGCGCCGGTGCCCAGTCCAGGCACGGCGTCCAGTCCCGCTCCATGGCAGGAACCTTCTTCTGTGCCGGTGCCCAGTCCAGGCACGGCGTACAGTCCCGCTCCATGGCAGGAGCCTTCCTCTGTGCCGGTGCCCAGTCCAGGCACGGCGTCCAGTCCCGCTCCATGGTCGGAGCCTTCCTCTGCGCCGGTGCCCAGTCCAGGCACGGCGTCCAGTCCCGCTCCAAGGCCGGAGCCTTCCTCGGCGCAGGTGCCCAGGCCAGGCACGGCGGCTAACTCAGCTCCATGGCCGGAGCCTTCCTCTGCGCCGGTGCCCAGTCCGGGTGCAGCGTTCAACCCAGCTCCATGGGCGGGGGTCCTCCTCTGCGCCGAGGCCCAGTCTGGGCACGGCGTTCTACCAGGCTCCATGGCCGGACCCGTGGTCTGGGCGGGGACAAAGTCCCGCACCAGAGCCGCCACCGATGCTGGCGGATCCGTGAGCAGAGTGGGTACTTCGCCCCGCACCGGAGCCGCCACCGACGCTAGATGCCCACCCGGACCCTCCCCTATAGAGTCAGGTTTTGCGGCCGGAGTCCGCACCTTTGGGGGGGGGGGGGGGGGGTACTGTCACGCCCTGACCATAGAGAGCCTTTTTATTCTCTATGTTGGTTAGGTCGGGTGTGACTAGGGTGGGTAATCTAGGTTGTTTTTTTCTATGTTGGCCTGGTATGGTTCCCAATCAGACGCAGCTGTTTATCGTTGTCTCTGATTGGGGATCATATCTTGTTTCTGTGTAGTTGCCTGTGAGCACTCCATAGCTTCACTTATTGTTTGCTGTTTTTTTATTGTTCACGAATAAAAAGATGTGGAACCCATATCACGCTGCGCCTTGGTCCGAATGTTATTTCGACGATCGTGACAATGCAGCCGCTGACATCATTGTAAAAATCCCTTCAATTAGCTGCATAACTTGTAGTACAGTCCAAATGCTTAAAGAGAATAGAATAATTAATGTAAGAAACTCTAGTTATTAAGTTTAAAAAAATATATATATCATCTTTATTTAACCAGCTAGGCTAGTTGAGAACAAGTTCTCATTTACAACTGCGACCTGGCCAAGATAAAGCAAAGCTGTTCGACACATACAACAACACAGAGTTACACATGGAATTAACAAACATACAGTAGGAAAAGTCTATATACAGTGTGTGCAAATGAGGTAGAATAAGGGAGGTAAGGAAATAAATAGGCCATGGTGGCGAAGTAATTACAATATAGCAATTAAACACTGGAATGGTAGATGTGCAGAAGATGAATGTGCAAGTAGAGATACTGGGGTGCAAAGGAGCAAGATAAATAAATAAATACAGTATGGGGATGAGGTAGTTGGATGGGCTATTTACAGATGGACTATGTACAGGTGCAGTGATCTGTGAGCTGCTCTGACAGCTGGTGCTTAAAGCAAATTAACTCCAGTTATTGACAACCTCCTTATCTCCTTATCTGTCTGCTCATGGCTGTTTGAGCAAAGAGTCCTTGGCGAGATGTAGTTTGTACATGATGTATGATTCACAGAGAGAAAGTTGTGTGAACTTCATCTTTATGCTGTAAAGAATATGATTTTCTTCTGGCATTACATATTTGTCTGAACTTTAAAACCTAACCAATACTTATACAATATCACTATGTAGCCCACTGATAATGGACATGGGTTATAATGTATCTAACAGAGGTAGGACCAAGTCACTATTATTCGAGCACAAGCAAGTCTCACGTCACAAGGTCCATGCTTCAAGTTGAGTCCCAAGTAGAATGGGTGAAAAGTCTAAGTCGTACATTCTAAGAGAAAGTCAAATCAAGTAGTCACAAGTTTTCAAGTCAAGTCTCAAGTCAAGTAACAACATTTTTTTGTCTACAACACATTTTGACTAGTCTATGTAATTGTAAAATAGGGAATTTGTAGCAGTCGTAAGGGCGTGAAATCAGCAGAAGGCAAGGCAGGTTGACGTGCTCAGTGTAGATTTATGTACAGGTCTTGGTGATCCAATGATGAAAGCGCAATATCATACAAAATATACAAGTAGATTTACCAAATATACACGGGCAATAGCCCAAAATAAATAGCCTCTTTATCAGGCTTAACATGTCCTATCTGAACGGACACAAGTAGAGCGCCTCCCCTTGGGAAACCAAATCTGTCTAACAGAAGCTCAAACAGGTAGGCCTACATAATACAAGCACTTGGCCCCCAGGACCAATTGGCAATTTCAACCAATAAACTGGTTCTATAATGTACAAGGCAATTTCCACATCCATTGGTACATTGGTACATTTGTCTTAATCAGACTTAATGATTATTCATGATATTTCAACCCCATGCATACATGGAGCGAACAATAATTTTCTCTTATTCAACGTTCCGACTCCAAAGCATGGAGCGCATGCGACAAAACATATTTCTATGCACACTGAGGCTTGTGCTCCTATCATGCACAACCATAATGACAGAGACTATAGGACAGAAACAGGGAACTCCGACATAACCCAAGAAATATGAACGAAGGAAGCCATACTTTAAATTAAATAAACAGAACTTCTACCTCCTGAGTCTTGTGAACGTTCATATGCACTATAAACATCGCGCCCACTCAGAGCAGGGAAAGGAATGGTTGGCTAAATTAAAATGTATCGTAAGCCTATCAAACGTGAACGGTGACAGTACGGTGATGGAATGATGAAACGCTAGCAAATTATTGTAATATTATATGGAATATAGATTTACTACATAGGGCCTTGTAAAACATTTAAAAAGTTATCCTTTTTAGAAAAAACTATAGTAAACATATTGATGTCACCAAATAATTGATTAAAAAACACTGTTTTGCAATGAAGGTCTACAGTAGCCTCAACAGTGCTCTGTAGGGTAGCATCATGGTGTAGCCAGAGGACACCTAGCTTCCGTCCTCCTCTGGGTACATTGACTTCAATACAAAACCTAGGAGGATCATGGTTCTCACCCCCTTCCATAGACTTACATAGTAATTATGACAACTTCCTGAGGGAGTCCTCCAACCTATCAGAGCTCTTGCAGCATGAACTGACATGTTGTCCACCCAATCAAATGATTTAAAAAATATATATTATTTCACCTTTATTCAACCAGGTAGGCCAGTCGAGAACAAGTTTACAACTGCGACCTGGCCAAAATAAAGCAAAGCAGTGTGACAAAAACAACAACACAGAGTTACACATTGGATAAAGAAAGTCAATAACACAATAGAACAATCTGTGTACAGTGTGTGCAAATTAAGTAAGGAGGTAAGGCAATAAATAGGCCAATAGTGTGGAAGGAATTACAAATTAGCAATTTACACTGGAGTGATATACGTGCAGATGAGGATGTGCAAGTAGAAATACTGGTGTGCAAAAGAGCAGAAAACAAAAACAAATATGGGGATGAGGTAGGTAGTTGGTTGGATGGGCTATTTACAGATGGGCTGTGTACAGCTGCAGCTATCGGTAAGCTGCTCTGACAGCTGACGCTTAAAGTTAGTGAGGGAGATATAAGTCCCCAACTTCAGTGATTTTTGCAATTCGTTCCGGTCATTGGCAGCAGAGAACTGGAAGGAAAGGCGGCCAATGAGGTTATGGCTTTGGGGATGACCAGTGAAATATACCTGCTGGAGCGCATGCTACGGGTGGGTGTTGCTATGGTGACCAGTGAGCTGAGATAAGGCGGAGCTTTACCTAGCAAAGACTTATAGATGACCTGGAGCCAGTGGGTTTGGCGACGAATATGTAGCGAGGACCAGCCAACGAGAGCATACAGGTCGCAGTGGTGGGTAGTATATGGGGCGTTGGTGACAAAACGGTTGGCACTGTGATAGACTGCATCCACTTTGCTGAGTGGAGTGTTGGAGGCTATTTTGTAAATGACATCCCGAAGTCAAGGATCGGTAGGATAGTCAGTTTTACGAGGGTATGTTTGGCAGCATGAGTGAAGGAGGCTTTGTTGCAAAATAGGAAGCCGATTCTAGATTTAATTTTGGATTGGAGATGCTTAATGTGAATCTGGAAGGAGAGTTTACAGTCTAGCCAGACACCTAGGTATTTATAGTTGTCCACATATTCTAAGTCAGAACCGTCCAGAGTAGTGATGCTAGTCAGGAGGGCGGGTGCGGGCAGCGATCGGTTGAAGAGCATGCATTAAGTTTTACTAGCATTTAAGAGCAGTTGGAGGCCACGGAAGGAGTGTTGTATGGCGTTGAAGCTCGTTTGGAAATTTGTTAACACAGTGTCTAAAGAAGGGCCAGATGTATACAGAATGGTGTTGTCTGGCCTCCCGGGTGGCGCAGTGGTCTAGGGCACTGCATCGCAGTGCTAGCTGCACCACCAGAGACTCTGGGTTCGCGCCCAGGCTCTGTCGCAGCCGGCCGCGACCTGGAGGTCCGTGGGGCAACGCACAATTGGCCTAGCGTCGTCCGGGTTAGGGAGGGTTTGGCCGGTAGGGATATCCTTGTCTCATCGCGCACCAGCGACTCCTGTGGCGGGCCGGGCGCAGTGCGCGCTAACCAAGGGAGCCAGGTGCACGGTGTTTCCTCCGACACATTGGTGCGGCTGGCTTCCGGGTTGGAGGCGCGCTGTGTTAAGAAGCAGTGCAGTTTGGTTGGGTTGTGTTTCGGAGGACGCATGGCTTTCGACCTTCGTCTCTCCCGAGCCCGTACGGGAGTTGTAGCGATGAGACAAGATAGTAATTACTAGCAATTGGATACCACGAAAAGGGGGTAAAATTATTTAATAAAAAAATTTAAAAAAAAATGGTGTTGTCTGCGTAGAGGTGGATCAAAGAATCACCCGCAGAGAAAAGCGTCGGGCCGAGAATTGAACCCTGTTGAACCCCCATAGAGACTGCCAGAGGTCCGGACAACAGGCCTTCCGATTTGACACACTGAACTTTATCTGAGAAGTAGTTGGTGAACCAGACGAGGCAGTCATTTGAGAAACCAAGGCTGTTGAGTCTGCCGATAAGAATACGGTGATTGACAGAGTCGCAAGCCTTGGCCAGGTCGATGAAGACGGCTGCACAGTACTGTCATTTATCGATGGTGGTTAGGATATCATTTAGAACCTTGAGCGTGGCTGAGGTGCACCCGTGACCAACTCGGAAACTAGATTGCATAGCGGAGAAGGTACGGTGGGATCCGAAATGGTTGGTGATCTGCTTGTTCACTTGGCTTTCGAAGACTTTAGAATGGCAGGGCAGGATGGATATAGGTCTGTAACAGTTTGGTTCTCGAGTTTCTCCCCCTTTGAAGAGGGGGATGACCACGGCCACTTTCCAATCTTTAGGAATCTTAGATGATACGAAAGAGAGGTTGAACAGACTAGTAATAGGGGTTGCAACAATGGCAGCGGATTTTAGGAATTTTAGGAAGAGAGGGTCCAGATTGTCTAGCCCAGCTGATCAGAGAATAAATGTGGTACTGAAAGCATAAGCTACAGCTAGCTAGCACTGCAGTGCATAAAATGTGGTGAGTAGTAAATTAATTTCTTCCAAAATGAAGGAGAAGCAAGAGAGAGAGAGATTTCTTCATTTTTATTCACTTTCAGTTTGACTTACTTAGCTAGCAAATGCAGCTAGCTAATTTAGCCTACTCAAACACCCTGCTCAAAAAGAGGGTTGCTATGTTAGCTAGCTGGCTATGACTATCCAACACAACACTGGAACTCTTCCAAGTCAAGGTAAGCTTTTGGTTTTACAAATTTTGCCACCGGGGCCTGCCGGTATAAGTGATAAACTGCTTACTGGCGGTACACTTTAACGTTACTGCATGATTGTAGCGGGTTTACTAATGCATTAGTGCTAATAGCTATGTTTACTATTACGTTACTTTAGATAATATTATGACAACGATGTAGGCTGTGTGTAGCAGTTATTATATGGTTTGTCTTGGAAAGGTTTTTTCGCCTGGTCACATACAGCTGATGGGTTGAGCATTGAAGTCCATAAGCGAAGGGAAAAGGTGAGAGGAGGAGAGCGCATAGATTCGAGAAGGAATACAAGGTGGCTGCTATGAAAGTGAACTATGTCTACACGTATTCATTCCGCCGATTCTGTTGAAAAATGTTTCTTAATCGGAAGCAAACGTAACGAAACTGGTATTAACATAGCTGAATTTGTACAATAGAAACTCTCGTTTGCAACTGCAAGGCAGTATTGAATGTGTCAGTCTGTCTGTCCATGTGTCACTGTCTGTTACCTCAAATGTTGTAAACTTTATTTCATAGGCTGTTGTAGAAACCTCATGATGGGTATAGAGAAAATTTGAGAATCCTTGTACTGTAGTAGCTTAAACCTATCGCTGTTACATTGAACTGGGTGAATGGAATGTGAATGACAGTCATCCAATACGCTTTAATAGAAATAAGGCCATGCTCATGAAAAAAATGTATTGTCTTAAATGGCACCGACCGCCACTGGCCTATGTATTTAAAGCAACAGTAAACATTTCAACAAGAGAAAAAAAGCATTCTCCACTGGCGGGAGTTTGGAGAGAGCTAGTGAAGAGCCTTGCCAATAGTGCATTTTCGCCACAGTAATAATTAATTTTAACAACAAATTCCAAATGCAAGCTTCATAAATAAATTATCAATTTCGAGCAATTAATACACAACAAAAGACCAGTAAGCCTATGCTAGTAATTGTTGCTCCGTTGCTAGTGAGCTTGCAAAGTTAATATTCTTGATCACCAAACCATTTTTGGAACTGCATATTTATTTATTATGGCAATCCTCTCTTCCTACAATTTGACGTTTGTGCTGCACCCGATCCTAAAGCTGTACACCACAGCAAATCAGCAATCTGTTCGCTAGCTTACGCGACCTGTGTTGATTGACAGTGTGCTGCTCCGTTTCACTAGCCAAGGGCGATGCTGCGGCTACTGTCTCTTGCCTCGTGTAGAGTAATCCATGTAGACTCTGTGCCACAAAATGAGTGACAAAACATGACAAAACCTGTCCAGATAAGTTAAAGTCATCAGTCTCAAGCCAAAGTCGAGTCCTGAGTCTTGAGGCTCCAAGTCAAGTCTCAATTTATTTTATTTTATATCAAGTTGAGTCTTAAGTCATTAAATTTGTGACTCTGACTCGAGTCCAAGCAGGAATGGTGCAGGAGGAGATGGCTGCCGTTTTACGGGCTCTTAACCAATTGTGCTATTGTGTGTGTTTTTTCGAGTTATTTGTAACTTATTTTGTACATATTGTTTCTGCCACCATTTCTCATGACCGAAAAAAGCTTCTGGATATCAGGACAGCGATTACGCACCTCGTACTGGACAAAGATTTTTTCTTTAACAAGTCGGACGCAAAGGATTTACTTCAGACACTCGACAAGGCCAACTTCGTTTTATTGGTGACATATACATGGCTAGCAGATTGCGAGTGTAGCAAAATGCTTGTGTTTCCAGTTCCGACAGTTCAGCAATATCTAACAAGTAATATCTAACAATTCCACAACACATACCTAATGGAATAAGGAACGGAATGGAATAAGAATACATAAATATTGTCACGCCCTGACCTTAGAGATCCTTTTTATGTCTGTAACGGCAGTCCTCCTCCTCTTCTACCGAAAAGGAGGAGTATTGATCGAACCAAGGCGCAGCGTAGTGAAATGACATAATTTATTAAAGAAAACACGAACTTGACTAAACTAACAAAACAATAAACGGTGTAGACAAACCTAGACGACGAACTTACATAAAACAAGAAGAACGCACGAATAGGAAACATAGGCTACACAAAACGAACAAACCGTAAACAGTCCCGCGTGGTGTACAGACACAGACACGGAAGACAATCACCCACAACGAACACTGTGACAACGCCTACCTAAATATGACTCTTAATTAGAGGAACGCCAAACACCTGCCTCTAAGAGCCATACCAGGCAACCCAAAAACCAACACAGAAACAGAAAACATAGAATGCCCACCCAACCTCACGTCCTGACCAACTAACACACATAACAAACTAACATAAATAGGTCAGGAACGTGACATAACCCCCCCCATAAGGTGCGAACTCCGGGCGCACCAGCACAAAGTCTAGGGGAGGGTCTGGGTGGGCATCTAACCACGGTGGTGGCTCAGGCTCCGGGCGAGGTCCCCACCCCACCATAATCCATCCTAGCCTCCATCTCCCCCTAAGAATGTCCACCCTCCTTTTACCCCCACAAAATCTTCTTAGTAACATAAATGACAGGGACAGCACCGGGACAGAGAGATTGATCAAGACAGAGGGATAGCACCAGACAGAGGGATAGATAAGAATAAAGAGGTAGATCAAGATAGAGAGGGAGATCATGATAGAGGGGCAACTCCGGACTGAAAGGCAGCTCCGGACAGAGAGACAGCTCTGGACTGAGGGGCAGTTCTGGGTATATAGCCGTTTCTGGCTGAAGGGCAGCTCATGGCTGACTGACGAATCTGGACGCTCATGGCAGGCTGACGGCTCTCGACGCTCATGGCTGGCTGACGGCTCTCGACGCTCATGGCTGGCTGACGGCTCTCGACGCTCATGGCTGGCTGACGGCTCTCGACGCTCATGGCTGGCTGACGGCTCTCGACGCTCATGGCTGGCTGACGGCTCTCGACGCTCATGGCTGGCTGACGGCTCTCGACGCTCATGGCTGGCTGACGGCTCTCGACGCTCATGGCTGGCTGACGGCTCTCGACGCTCATGGCTGGCTGACGGCTCTCGACGCTCATGGCTGGCTGACGGCTCTCGACGCTCATGGCAGGCTGACGGCTCTCGACGCTCATGGCAGGCTGACGGCTCTCGACGCTCATGGCTCTCTGACGGCTCTGGCCGCTCATGGCTCGCTGGCGGCTCTGGCAGATCCTGTCTGGTTGGCGGCTCTGGCAGATCCTGTCTGGTTGGCGGCTCTGGCAGATCCTGTCTGGTTGGCGGCTCTGGCAGATCCTGTCTGGTTGGCGGCTCTGGCAGATCCTGTCTGACGGACGGCTCTAGCGGCTCCTGTCTGGCGGGCGGCTCTAGCGGCTCCTGTCTGGCGGACGGCTCTAGCGGCTCCTGTCTGGCGGACGGCTCTAGCGGCTCCTGTCTGGCGGACGGCTCTGTAGGCTCATGGCAGACGGGCGGCTTTGCAGGCTCATGGCAGACGGGCGGCTTTGCAGGCTCATTGCAGACGGATGGCTCAGACGGCGCTGGGGAGACGGATGGCTCAGATGGCGCTGGGGAGACGGATGGCTCAGATGGCGCTGGGGAGACGGATGGCTCAGATGGCGCTGGTGAGACGGATGGCTCAGATGGCGCTGGGGAGACGGATGGCTCTGGCCGGATAAGGCGCACTGTAGACCTGGTGCGTGGTGCCGGAACTGGAGGCACCGGGCTAAGGACACGCACCTTCATACTAGTGCGGGGAGCAGGGACAGGGCACACTGTACTCTCAAAGCCCACTCTATACCTGGTGCGTGGTACCGGCACTGGTGACACCGGGCTGAGGACAAGCACATCAGGATTAGTAGGGGGAGAAGAAACAGTGTGTACAGGGCTCTGGAGACGCACAGGAGGCTTAGTGCGTGGTGCCGGAACTGGAGGCACCGAACTGGATACACGCACTACAGGGAGAGTGCGTGGAGGAGGAACTGGGCTCAGGAGACGCACTGGTAGCCTAGTGCGTAGTGTAGGCACTGTAGGTACTAGGCTGGGGCGGGAAGGTGGCGCCGGAAATACCGGACCGTGGAGGCGTACTGGCACTCTTGAGCATTGAGCCTGCCCAACCTTACCTGGTTGAATACTCCCGGTCGCCCGACCAGTGCGGGGAGGTGGAATAACCCGCACCGGCCTATGTAGGCGAACCGGGGAAACCATGCGTAAGGCAGGTGCCATGTATGCCGGCCCGAGGAGACGCACTGGAGACCAGACGCGTTGAGCCGGCCTCATGACACCTGGCTCAATACCCAATCTAGCCCTACCAGTGCGGGGAGGTGGAATAACCCGCACTGGGCTATGCACTCGTACAGGAGACACCGTGCGCTCTACTGCGTAACACGGCGCCTGCCCATACTCCCGCTCTCCACGGTAAGCCTGGGAAGTGGGCGCAGGTCTCCTACCTGCCCTTGGCCCACTACCTCTTAGCCCCCCCCCAAGAAATTTTTGGGTGTTACTCACGGGCTTTTTGGGCTTCCGTGCAAGACGCGTTCCCTCATAACTCCGGTTCCTCTCTCTCTTTTCCTCCACTCTCCGAGCTGCCTCCAGCTGTTCCCATGGACGGTGATTCACTTTAGCCCATGGTCCTTCTCCGTTAAATATTTGCTCCCAACTCCACAAGTCCTGTATACTTCCCCGTTGCTCCAAATTACGCTGCTTGGTTCTGGATTCTTGGTGGGTGATTCTGTAACGGCAGTCCTCCTCCTCTTCTACCGAAAAGGAGGAGTATTGATCGAACCAAGGCGCAGCGTAGTGAAATGACATAATTTATTAAAGAAAACACGAACTTGACTAAACTAACAAAACAATAAACGGTGTAGACAAACCTAGACGACGAACTTACATAAAACAAGAAGAACGCACGAATAGGAAACATAGGCTACACAAAACGAACAAACCGTAAACAGTCCCGCGTGGTGTACAGACACAGACACGGAAGACAATCACCCACAACGAACACTGTGACAACGCCTACCTAAATATGACTCTTAATTAGAGGAACGCCAAACACCTGCCTCTAATTAAGAGCCATACCAGGCAACCCAAAAACCAACACAGAAACAGAAAACATAGAATGCCCACCCAACCTCACGTCCTGACCAACTAACACACATAACAAACTAACATAAATAGGTCAGGAACGTGACAATGTCTCTATTTTGGCTTGGTCAGGGCGTTCAGCGTTCAACACCATAGTGCCCTCAAAGCTCATCACTAAGATAAGGACCCAGGGACTAAACACCTCCCTCTACAACTGGATCCTGGACTTCCTGACGGGCTGCCCCCAGGTGGTAAGGGTGGGTAACAACACATCTGCCACGCTGATCCTCAACATGGGGGCCCCTCAGGGGTGCGTGCTCAGTCCCCTCCTGTACTCCCTGTTCACCCATGACTGCCTGGCCAGGCAAGACTCCAACACCATCATTAAGTTTGCCGACAACACAACAGTGGTAGGCCTGATCACCAACAATAATGAGACAGCCTATAGGGAGGAGGTCAGAGACCTGGCCGTCCTGCCATCCCTTCCTGCCATCCTGTCACGACTAAAATGATTAAAATTAGATATGAAAAAATGCCTTGTGTGAAGAAATTAAAAAATTGCAACTTGCAATGTGCCCGGTCTGAAATGAAACGGTTACCTAAAATCAAAGCCACACTGTACAATGTAGCCACATGTAGAATGTGGTGCAGCAGAATGATGTTTCTGCATGCTATTCTGCCCATCCATAACCTTCCAAAGTATTTTGGCTTTGGATTTGGCGTTGGTTGTATTACACCATGTACACTAAATGACTATCATCAAACAACAAACTGATCAAATCGTGCCAAATACAGAGCAAGTTGCAACTTCCAGCTCGTTGCACAATGGCGAGGAACATAACAATGCACATATGCACTTGCATACATGCACTCATGCCTGCACGCACGCAAGGAGACACACACACACACTTGGATCCACCCTCAGAGGCCTTTGGCATGGTAATAAACTGCACCCATGACTGAGTCAAACCAGTCCAACCATGCATAGACACTGCAAAGTGACATCAGGGAACATGACTTTTAATTCATATTTCTTTCCACACACTTATTGCTGTCTTCTTAGCGCTCTTCACAGAGTAGAGAATGAAAGAAGAATGACTCTGATGACTTTACACCTACACCTGACACTTTTTCCATACTCAGGTCCACCCTAGCTAAAATAATGAAAGAGAAAGTGTTAGTGTTTGTATGTGTGTGTGTGTGTGTGTGTGTGTGTGTGTGTGTGTGTGTGTGTGTGTGTGTGTGTGTGTGTGTGTTTCTTTGTGTGTGTGCATGACTGGGTGTGGAGGGGTGGGGGTGGGGGTGGGGGGGAGAAGAGGCAGCTGAGATATGGGCTAAGGGGGAGGATCTCATTGACAACCCATAAAAGGTTACTCTGAGTTGGCATAGTTGGAGAGCACATCCCCAGAGTGTGACTACCACATGGACAAGGAGTAAAGTACAGAACAGAATGACCACTGTTAGGGAATTTCTACTGTTCTTTATAGTCAACACAGCCTACTGTGAGGCGCCAGCGGTACCAGGGGCCATCTTCAGAACAGAGGGAGGTGTCATAGAAATGGGATACTGCTTTGGAGTCGACTACATCACTGTTTTCAGATCAGCTCTTGAGGGAGACCAGCTACTGGTTAATTCTTCGGATGAGACGGCACCCCTTTCGCCTCCCATAGACTTCGAGGGCCGCATCAAACTCACCTACCAGCTCCAGCTGCTGGGCCTCCAGATCAGCCAGCTCAGACAGTCCGACTCAGGCATGTACAGGAGGGAATGCTGGAAGGACAAGGCGCTGGCCAACCAGCATGAACACGTGCTGTCTGTGTGTAACCTGGAAATCAGCTCTGTTGAGATTTCTGAGCGGCCAGATGGAGGGGCAGAACTGAACTGTAACATCACTGCCACAAGTCTGGAGGGGAAGACCATTCGATGGTACCATGAGGTGTTCCCCAAATATAAGGCTACCCTTTTCCTGGACACCAGTGTGTCTCTGGTACCCCTACAGGAGGAGCTACAGGGGGTCATCGAGGTGAAGGACAGAGGCGTTTTTCTCAATGTTTCTGGTAGCATGCTGAAGGACAGTCATCACTTTTACTGCCTGGTGATGGATAGACAGAGATGCCTCAGCTTTCAGAACATGTACATCCCCAACATTGACTATGTCAACCCCAAGACTGTCTTCACATCTGTGGGAGAGAAAGTGCTTCTCACCTGTCCTTCTGAGGCGAAGAGCCATGATCAGAAATGGGAGACACCAATGGGCAATGTTAACTCTGAGTCAGTAAAGTCTGACATGTTGGTCAGTGGTGATGATGATGATGAGAAGTTCTCATTGGTTGTTCATGTACTTTCTGCCAACTACTCTGGGGAATATAAATGTTTCTCTGCCTCACTACTTGTTTCTGAGTATGCCTTGGTTCTTTGCCCCAGTGGAGAACCCACTGAGAGACAGTTTTCTGATGGAGGGGATGCTGTTCTACAATGTTCCCAAGGCAAAGAGGAGTCTCACCGTGTGCAGTGGTATTACAGAAGACCACTGGAAGAAGAACAACTGATTCTGGACTCGAATGATAAAACTATTGCCATTCCTGCTGATCTGAGGGGCAGAGTGGTTTTCTCTGAGCAGGATTCCTCTCTCCAACTGTCTGACCTCAACGAGGGGGACAGAGGGGAATTCT